>NC_060175.1:32611656-32911656 GCF_021184085.1 Oncorhynchus gorbuscha | reverse complement strand
TAATATACAGATGTGAATAGTAACAAGATGTCAATAATAACAAGATGTTAATAGTAACAAGATGTAAATAATATACAGATGTGAATAATAACAAGATGTGAATAATATACAGATGTGAATAGTAACAAGATGTCAATAATAACAAGATGTGAATAATATCAAGATGTGAATAATATCAAGATGTGAATAATATCAAGATGTGAATAATATCAGATGTGAATAGTAACAAGATGTCAATAATAACAAGATGTGAATAGTAACAAGATGTAAATAATATACAGATGTGAATAATAACAAGATGTGAATAATATACAGATGTGAATAGTAACAAGATGTCAATAATATCAAGATGTGAATAATATCAGATGTGAATAATATCAAGATGTGAATAATAACAAGATGTGAATAATAACAAGATGTGAATAGTAACAAGATGTAAATAATATAAATGTGTGAATAATAACAAGATGTGAATAGTAACAAGATATGAATAATATCAAGATGTGAATAATATCAAGATGTGAATAATAACAAGATGTGAATAGTAACAAGATGTGAATAATATCAAGATGTGAATAGTAACAAGATGTGAATAATAACAAGATGTTAATAGTAACAAGATGTAAATAATATACAGATGTGAATAATAACAAGATGTGAATAATATACAGATGTGAATAGTAACAAGATGTCAATAATAACAAGATGTGAATAATATCAAGATGTGAATAATATCAAGATGTGAATAATATCAAGATGTGAATAATATCAGATGTGAATAGTAACAAGATGTCAATAATAACAAGATGTGAATAGTAACAAGATGTAAATAATATACAGATGTGAATAATAACAAGATGTGAATAATATACAGATGTGAATAGTAACAAGATGTCAATAATATCAAGATGTGAATAATATCAGATGTGAATAATATCAAGATGTGAATAATAACAAGATGTGAATAATAACAAGATGTGAATAGTAACAAGATGTAAATAATATAAATGTGTGAATAATAACAAGATGTGAATAGTAACAAGATATGAATAATATCAAGATGTGAATAATATCAAGATGTGAATAATAACAAGATGTGAATAGTAACAAGATGTGAATAATATCAAGATGTGAATAGTAACAAGATGTGAATAATAACAAGATGTGAATAGTAACAAGATGTGAATAATATCAAGATGTGAATAATAACAAGATGTGAATAGTAACAAGATGTGAATAATATCAAGATGTGAATAATATCAAGATGTGAATAATATCAAGATGTGAATAATATCAAGATGTGAATAATAACAAGATGTGAATAGTAACAAGATGTGAATAATATCAAGATGTGAATAATATCAAGATGTGAATAGTAACAAGATGTGAATAATACAAATGTGTGAATAATAGGTATAGAGTCATGTAAGAGTGAGACTTGGTAAGAGACAAATGGAACAAGTGATCTGCATGTAACAGGAGATCACAAGGTAAAATATGTCTTTAGTTCCGAGGTATTATAATACCAACGGAGAAGGTATTCAGTGCTCTTACATGTCAGAACCAGACTGAAGGTTATTTGTATGTCTGCTCATGTTTACTTCCCATTACAGATGTTATAAAGGGCTGACAAACTGACACTTAGAGTAAAGTGCCATCATGGCTTCAATACCAACCATTACAGACAATGGCTTTGAAAAGGAAAATGTATCTGAGACAATGGATACACTGGAAAAGATGGTCATCAGGATAGGAAAGCAATAAAAGTGGTGAGATAAAGATAGAAAGACCAGAGTGATGTTGTCAGACTAGTAACGATCCAGTAACTCCACCTGGTGAGCCATGAGTAGGTTGTCATGATTACAATGAGAGACCGGCCCGGTGCGGCACCGAGAACAGTTTGATCATTTTCTGCTGATGTGCCCATAGTTACAGACCACTGTGGGAGCTCTACACCAGTGTTACTGAAAGAGTGGGTCTCATTTGGACCCTAAGGCTGCTATAGAGACACTGCCTTTAGTGAATTGGAGGATCTGAAATAAACTATATAAGGCTTTAAGTGGGTAAATTGACACTGTCCTGAATGATTGTCAGAGATCTAGAGGAAAATATCATGCACCTGCCGAACGTAGTGTCCAACCATGACCCTCTCCCCTGTCTCACATACTGTATAGCTAGTCACTCTGGGGCACAAAGCTCTCTCCATTTTCAGGAAAAACTCTGTGGGTCCATCCATCCTACGCTTTGCTGTAACAACCTGCTGTGGCATCGAGTGACAAGTCCCTTTATGAAAAACATCAAACAGGACAGAACAGGTTGCTATGGTCACCGGAAAGGAACATATTGGTGACTTTTAATTAGCTGTCAACGGGCACATGATCAGCGGAGGCATCTTATCACTTGACGTTGTTTCCAGCTTGGCACAGTGACTGATATCGAGCTTCAGGATGAAGATGCTGCCAAGCGATTGCCTGCAGGCTGTGATCGGTAATCAAACAACAGGATTTAGTCACAGGAACTCTAAGATTTACATTTGATACAGAACGGCAAGAATCTAGTGGTCACGTGATGTTGGCCCAATGTTTCCGACCCATCTAAGTCTGAACCTTCAGCACTAACATCCACGTCATTCCAAGAAATGTGCCTTATCTTAAGCGATTGCAAAACAAATTTGAACATGGGTCATGACCCTTTCCCTTAGCCCTGTATAGTTTCATCTCTAACTTGTATGTGCCTTCTGATTCTAATCCATGTTTGTATTGAACCTTATTGTGGCCATACAATGGCTCAATGGCTGCCCACTGGGCACATACTGGTTGAATCACCGTTGTTTCCACGTAATTTCTATTGAATTATGTTAAACCAACATGGAATAGACGTTGAATTGACATCTGTGCCCAGTGGGTGTTTGATAGCCCTTCTGTCACTCCAGATGTTTCCACATGCCTTAGTCACTCTAATCATGATCAAATCCTTACATTGTCAGTCATCTAATCCCCATGTTATACACGGCCTCCAAGATCTGATGGCCCACACTCAAATCTCATAGTCCCACTTAGTTCACTACTTCTGGCTAGAGAAACACTGGCAATAAACACTACTGCCAGCCATGGTGTACCATACGTGTGTCAAAACCATAACAAGACAGCTGCACTTCCTGCTTGAAATTAGAAAAAAGAACAGTCTGAGCACAGTCTCAGCGTTTGAGATGTCTTTTTCAACAGGAAGAGTGTGAGTGCTGTCAGCCTCCTGGTGTTGTTTGTTCCTGGCCTACTCAGACACACGCCCATCACACGTAGATCAGGATCACAGCCACATTACTTCTTCCATTAGAGGGAGACTGGGCCTCACAATCGGTCGGTTTTTCCACCGCCCTGAGGAAAGCCTCACTCACAGTCTACTGAGGGTTCCCACTGCAAAGGCAGCCAAACAGGCACTTCCTCCATACCACATACAGCACAAAGAGATGGGGGGGGGGTCATAAATCCTTTACCAGTCATACAGCTGATCTAGTGCAGGCCAGTGACATGCAGTGAGGCCTTGCCCATACTGTATAAACCACCCACAGGGGTGCATGCTCATTAATTCACAAACACATACTTTCTCTCTCTTACCTGCCTACACCCGCTAATGAGCTTTAGCAGAGCTGAGAGGCAGAGGCATGCACTCAGAGTTACACCCACCCACCCACCCAACCTACACACACAAATACACACACCTTTTTCCCGGCAACAGCACCACCATGTCACAGCTTCAGTGGACACTGCCTGGGAGCCCAAACATCCATCTCTCTGTCTCCCCCTCTGTATGGGGCTGCTCAGCTGCAACCCATTGGTCAGGACAGAAGTGGGAAGGGAAGGTTGGGGTGGTTCATACGTGCTCGGTGGGGGTCACATCTGTGCATGAGGTTCTTGTTGATTTAGGCAATGTTCGTTGTCATTGCCCAGTGATTTGCATAATCACGGAGGCGATGAGGGAGTAAGAGAGAAAGAGGGGAGAATAGTTAGGGGGAGTTTGAGGGTAGACTTGCAAGCACCTGGGTCACTCCCAATATGGAACTTTCCTAACAGACTGTGTCCCCCATGGGTGTAAATGTTTTTGTCTACACTGTACTCTAACCCATGGTATTCTCACATCAGCCATAGAAATATTCTGTGTTTACTGGCAGTAGCTGGGTAATTCCATCCTTTCCATTAGGTTTTCATTCATTCAAAAAAAATCAAAAAACCTATGTGCACCCTTTCTGCCAGACTAAATTGCGTGAGATGATGTAAGTGTGTGTGAGAGTGATGGGGAACACGCACCCCTGAGGGGCCCCTGTGTTGAGGATCAGCGTGGCAGATGTGTTGTTACATACCCTCACCACCTGGGGGCGGCCCGTCAGGAAGTCCAGGATCCAGTTGCAGACGGAGGTGTTTAGTCGCAGGGTCCTTGGCTTATTGATGAGCTTTGCGGCCACTATGGTGTTGAACGCTGAGCTGTAGTCAATGAATAGCATTCTCACATAGGTATTCCTTTTGTCCAGGTGGGAAAGGGCAGTGTGGAGTGCAATAGAGATTGCATCATCTGTGGATCTGTTGGGGCGGTATGCAAATTGGAGTGGGTCTATGGTTTCTGGGATAATGGTGTTGATGTGAGCCATAACCAGCCTTTCAAAGCACTTCATGGCTACAGACGTGAGTGCTATGGGTTGGTAGTCATTTAGGCAGGATACCTTAGTGTTCTTTGGCACAGGCACTATGGTGATCTGCTTAAAACATGTTGGTATTACAGACTTGGACAGGGAGAGGTTGAAAATGTCAGTGAAGACACTTGCCAGTTGGTCAGTGCGTGCTCTCAGTGCCCATCCTGGAAATCCGTCTGGCCCTGCGGCCTTGTGAATGTTGACCTGTTTAAAGGTCTTACACACATCGGCTGCGGAGAGTGGGATCACACAGTCTTCCAGAACAATTGGTGTTCTCATGCATATTTCAGTGCCATTTGCCTCGAAGCAACCATTGGAGTAGTTGAGCTCGTCTGGTAGGCTTGTGTAACTGGGCAGCTCTTGGCTGTGCTTCTCTTTGTAGTCTGTGATGATTTTGCAAGCCACATCCGATGAGCATCAGAGCTGGTGTAGCACAATTTGATCTTAGTCCTGTATTGATGCTTTGCCTGTTTGATGGTTCGTCAGAGGGCATAGCGGAATTTCTTATAAGTTGCAGGGTTAGAGTCCCGCTCCTTGAAAGCAGCAGCTCTAGCCATTAGCTCAGTGAGGATGTTGCCTGTAATCCATGGCTTCTGGTTGGGGTATGTATGTACGGTCACTGTGGGGACTACATCATCGATGCACTTATTGATGAAGCAAATGACTGATGTTGTGTACTCCTTAATGCTATCGGAGGAATCCCGAAACATATTCCAGTCTGTGCTAGCAAAACAGTCCTGTAGCTTAGCATCTGCTTCATCTGACCACTTTTTTATTGATCTAGTCATTGGGGCTTCCTGCTTTAATTTTCGCTTGTAAGCAGGAATCAGGAGGATAGAATATTGGTCATATTTGCCCAATAGAGGGAGAGCTTTGTAGGCGTCTCTGTGTGTGGAGTGAATGTGGTCCAGAGTTTTTTCCCTCTGGTTGCACATTTACATGCTGATAGAAATTTGTTAAAACGGATTTCAATTTTCCTGCATCAAAGTCCCCCGGCTACTAGGAACGCCACCTTTGGGTGAGCGTTTTCTTGTTTGCCTATGGAGGAATACAACTCATTCAATGTGCTCTTAGTGCCAGCCTCTGACTGTGGTGGTATGTAAACAGCTACGAAAAATACAGATGAAAACTCTCTAGGTAGATAGTGGGGTCTACAGCTTATCATGAAATACTCTACCTCAGGCGTGCAATTGTTTGAGAATTCCATCGATATCGTACACCAGCTGTTATTTACAAAAATGCATAGCCCGCTGCCCCTTGTCTTACCAGACGTTGCTGTTCTGTCCTGCCAGTACAGTGTATATATAACCAGCCATCTGTATGTTGATAGTGTCATCGTTCAGACATGACTCCCGGAAGCATAAGATATTACAGTTTTGACTGTCCCGTTGGTAGTTGCACGTAGGTCATCTATTTTATTCTCCAAAGATTGCACATTTGCAAGCAGAATGGAAGGAAGTGTATTCGATCGCCTACGAATTCTCAGATGTCAGCCCGCCCTTTTTTTCTTCACGCAAATCCCTGGGATCTGGGCTTGTTCCCGAGAAAGCAGTATATCGTTCGCGTCTGGCTCGTCGGACTCGTTAAAAGAAAAAAGGATTCTGCCAGTCCGTGGTGAGTAATCACAGTCCTGATGTCCAGAAATTATTTCCGGTCATAAGAGACGGTAGCGGCAACATTATGTACAAAATAAGTTACAAAAAATGTTACAAAAAATGCAAATAAATGAAGAAAAAAAAACACAGTCGGTTGGGGACACGTAAAACGTCTGCCTTCTTCTCCGGTGCCATTTTGAGGGAATCTGGGATATCAGAAATTTCCATATCCTTCTCCTGATCCTCAGACCCCTGACTCCCCTCTGTAACATCCCTCTCAACACTCCCCACTTTCCACCCCATCACTCGTACCGGGCATCTCCTCCACTGCCTGGGTGACTAGCTCCACCTAAACCCTCTCCTGTACCCCATTACTTATAATGGACATCTCTTCAACTACCTGTGAGACTAGCTCCATCTGAACCCCCTCCTGTGCCCCATTACTCATACAGGGCATCTCCTCACCAATCTGGGGAAATAGCTTCCCAGATCCGTCCTTACCTCCTACAACAATATATTTCTGCTGCACATCAGACGCTATGTTCCCCTCTGGTACAAGCTGTAACTCAGTACCATCAACACAAACAACTTGTTCCTCAGCAACAGGTGCTTGTGGCTGCTCTACCGCTGTCGGTCCACCTCTCCCTACATTAGTGGGCCCAGGCGTTACGACGACCATCTGTCTCCCTCCCTCCGCCTTCTCCCTTTTCGGGCAAGCATGTCACTTATGGCCAACATCCCCACACTCAAAACACTGTTGACTACCCGTTCTAGCATAAGCCATTTGCAGTCTGTTGTCATACTTGACTTTAAACGATCAAAGTCTGCTCCGGTGAGTCCAAAAACACAAACACCTGTCGCCTAAACGACATAACCTGTTTCAGAGCCGGGTGTTTGCAACCCAACTAATTAAACTTGGAAACTTCTCAAACTACAATAACTCACGCTCTTAAGTACATTCAAAATCGTTGACGGAGAAAAAAAGCGTCTTTACTCGAATAAACATATCTTTAAGAAGTACGCCATGCTCAACCATCTGATCGATAAGACGCTCTACTTTAAGAAAAAACACCACTGCTTTATTCATCCACTAAACATAAGCAACATTTTCATAGCCTACCTTCTCTCCTACGGTGACCAGAATCTCCTCCACAGTGACAGTAGCTTCAGTAACACACCTGAAGCCTTACCAAAGTGACAGGGACGGCTTCCCCATGTGGGTCACCATCCCCACCAAAACCAGGACAATTCCAGCAAGAAATACAATATACCTAAATCTACCAACAAATAAAAAATAAATAACGTAATCATGCATAGAAAGGAAAACCACCAAGAAAAGGAAACAAAGAAGAAAACACAAGTGATCTAACTCTACTCACACTCACTCATACAATTCCCAGCATGCACCAAACACTCCCAGCATGCAGAGACAGAGAGAGAGAGAGAGAGAGAGAGAGAGAGTTCCCTCTACAGACCAGATCAGGTGGTGAAATGAGCGAGCGGAGCCATGATAAAGCGCAGTGCAACTGAATTCTTACTCTCTGTGGCCCAGGAGACAGGCCCATAAAAAAAGAGAAATAGAAAACATCCCATCCTATAGCAGGCTTTATAGAGCAATACAATCCTATTATATTTATTATCCCCTCCAGTACCTATAACCTGCCCTGGTGGGGAATTGAGGGTAGCTGTCCTCACTGAGTTCTCTCTTGCTGTTTTTCCTCTTTTCATGCCTCCTTTCTCTATGAAGCAGGGATAAGCTTGATGAAGCAAATTGAGAACTGGGCTAACTATCTGGGCTGCCCTGCTGTCCTTTATAGGATCGTCTTTCTATTCCGCAACAAAGCCTCCTTCACTCACGCCGCCAAACTTACCCTAGTAAAACTGACTATCCTACCGATCCTCGACTTCGGCGATGTCATGTACAAAATAGCTTCCAATACTCTACTCAGCAAACTGGATGCAGTTTATCACAGTGCCATCCGTTTTGTTACTAAAGCACCTTATACCACCCACCACTGGACCTGTATGCTCTAGTCGGCTGGCCCTCGCAACATATTAGTCGCCAGACCCACTGGCTCCAGGTCATCTACGTAGAATGTATGCACACATGACTGTAAGTCGCTTTGGATAAAAGCGTCTGCTAAATGGCATATATTATTATTATTATTATTATCTACAAGTCCATGCTAGGTAAAGCTCCGCCTTATCTCATCACTGATCATTCCTAAAGCCAACACCTTATTTGGCCGCCTTTCGTTCCAGTTCTCTGCTGCCTGTGACTGCAACGAATTGCAAAAATCGCTGAAGTTGGAGACTTTTATCTCCCTCACCAACTTCAAACATCTGCTATCTGAGCAGCTAACCGGTCGCTGCAGCTGTACATAGTCTATCGGTAAATAGCCCACCCAATTTTACCTACCTCATCCTCATACTGTTTTTATTTATTTACTTTTCTGCTCTTTTGCACACCAATATCTCTACCTGTACATGACCATCTGATCATTTATCACTCCAGTGTTAATCTGCAAAATTGTAATTATTCGCCTACCTCCTCATGCCTTTTGCACACATTGTATATAGACTCTATTTTTTTCTACTGTGTTATTTACTTGTTAATTGTTTACTCCATGTGTAACTCTGTGTTGTCTGTTCACACTGCTATGCTTTATCTTGGCCAGGTCGCAGTTGCACATGAGAACTTGTTCTCAACTAGCCTACCTGGTTAAATAAAGGTGACATCATTTTTTTTTTAAATGCCCCACTAAGAACCCACTGACATACACCTTGTGTAGGACAGGAGGATGGTTCTGCTCACACTTCAGGGCATTAAATATTCACTCTGCCTCCAAGGAGATGGGGAAGGGGCCGCTGGCGCTTTGGTCTCATAAAGTGGTGGGGAGGAGGAGTCTACCGTGTCCGGAAGCGACTCCTCCATTCATTTTCTGGATTCATTTTACACTCAAACGTCATTTTAAACTTAGTTTTACTATTGACAGTCACAGCTGATATCTGGGTTTGTATATCTATTCGCTCTCCTTAGATATTTGTCATTTGATGTATTTGTTTCAGTCTCTGAATTTTTTTTTACAAACTTTTTGTTGCCAGCTCCTAATATCAGGACATAAAAACTTATATCATTCTCCTGATTTACCCTAGTGTGCATGTGCACTCAGTTTTATCCTGTCCTGAGCTCTATTTCCCTGGTTTTCCCTGGCTAAACCAGAATCTGGCCACGTGAAGAAGATCATCAATTATTAAGCAAGTGAAGAGTTTTAGTATGGGGGGCAATGTGAGAGTGTCAAATTTATTCAAGGTAACAATTTTGTAGAAGTTTCGTAATGCTTAGGTTGTTACGGGTGTACTGATGTAAGTGTGATGCAACTTTGAGAGAAAAAAAACTATATCAGAGTTGTCGCTGTTGAAATTCGAGACGGCTATGCATATTCATGAGGCTAGCATAGCATCTCACTCTCCATTGAATACAGGCTGTTGACATTTCCCATTGTTAGGGTGGAGACAAGAATCTCGTCATTGTATCCAGTATCTCTGGCTAAACTAGCTGGCTAGCTGAACTATGCTAACTCATTGCCAAACTTCATAAATACTGCACCTTCAACATCAAAACTCCTTTGATGGTTATACAATCATGTAACCAAGAAATTCAATGGAAAGAAACTTGACAATTATTAATTGTCTGTCATAAGACAACGGTGGTGAAGGTTATCATTGCTACTTAGTGCGGATCCAAGTTAAGTATTGAGATACTCCGGCGTCAACGGCTTAGGGTTAGCTGGACATTTCTAACTGGTCTTGAAACTGTGACAACGGGCAGCCTCTACCCGCTTTGCTCAATGGATGTTACGGATACAGTTATCCTGGGTGTGTGTATCCTGTGTGTGTGTTTCTTTTCTCTCCTTCTCCCCTCACAGGTGAAAACCATCACTCCCCAATCAGTCAACAGTCAATCTCTAGCTCAATCTCTAGCTCAATCTCTAGCTCAATCTCTAGCTCAATCTCTAGCTCAATCTCTCTGTAAATGCCATGTCTGTAGGTCTCTGTGTTTCACTCTCGCTTTGTGTCTTAAACCTCTCTTTTGTTTAAACACCTCCATAGCACTTTGTCATCCCCTGTGAGTATTGTTTTTGGTTATGGTGTTTGTTTGTTGCTGGTGGGAAAAGGGGGAAACCAAGACCAGTCGCCCATGGGCATACACTACCCGTAGGTGAACTTTGTTAAATACACTAGTTAGAACTGGGCGGACCACCCACTGTATTTTTGGTTAGTTAGTTAGCTGTTGTTAAAGTAGGCTAGTCTAGCTTAGGGGTGTGTTATTGAATACTTATAGTTTCTTTCCTTGGGTCCAGCTCAGCCCCTTTTCCTGCTCCCCCCATTACCGTGTGTTTATAAATAAACCTAGAGTTTGACGGTAGATTTCTGTTGTCGTGGTTATTTCGTGCACACTTTTACTTTGTCACAATAATAATTTGCATGAGTTATGTTACGGGTCTCATTACCATCCCCCCTAGACTGTCGGGCCAAAAGGGATTCGTAACAATGGGATATACAGTGCATTTGTAAAGTATTCAGACCCCTTCCCCTTTTTCCACATTTTGTTACGTTACATCCTTATTCCAAAATTGATTAAATGAATACAAATCCTCATCAATCTACACACAATACCATAATGACAAAGCAAAAACAGGTTTTTAGAAATGTTTGCAAATGTATTAAAAGTCAAAAAACGAAATAACTTAAGTATTCAGTATTCATAAGTATTCAGACCATTTACTATGAGACTCGAAATTGAGCTCAGGGGCATCCTGTTTCCATTGATCATGTTTGAGATGTTTCTACAACTTGATTGGAGTCCACCTGTGGTAAATTCAATTGATTAGACATGATTTGGAAAGGCACATAACTGTCTATATAAGGTCCCACAGTTGACAGTGCATGTCAGAGCACAGATATGGGGAAGGGGACCAAAAATGTCTGCAGCATTGAAGGTCCCCAAGAACACAGTGGCCTCCATCATTCTTAAATTGAAAAAGTTTGTAACCATCAATACTCTTCCTAGAGCTGTCCACCTGACCAAACTGAACAATCGGAGAAGAAAGGCCTTGGTCAGGGACATGACCAAGAATTACACATTTTGTTACATTACAGCCTGATTCTAAAATGTATTAAATGGTTGTTTGCCCCTCATCAATCTACACACAATACCCAGGAGAACATTCCAGAGTGACAGCCATCTCTGCAGCAATCCACCAATCAGGCCTTTATGGTAGAGTGGCCAGACAGAAGCCACTCCTCAGTAAAAGGCACATGACAGCCTGCTTGGAGTTTACCGAAAGGCACCTTAAGACTCTTAGACCATGAGAAACAAGATTCTCTGGACTAATGAAACCAAGATTGAACCCTTTGGCTTGAATGCCAAGTGTCAAGTCTGGAAGAAACCTGGCACCATCCCTACGGTGAAGCATGGTGGTGGAAGCCTCGTGCTATGGGGATGTTTTTCAGTGACAGGGGCTGGGCAGACAAGTCAGGACCAAGGGAAAAATTAATGGAGCAAAGTACAGAAAGATCCTTGATGAAAACCTGCTCCAGAGCGCTCAGGACCTCAGACTGGGGAGAAGGTTCACCTTCCAACAGGACAACAACTCTAAGCACACAGCCAAGACAATGCAGGAGTGGTTTTGGGACAAGTCTTTGAATGTCCTTGAGTGGCCCAGCCAGAGCCTGGACTTGAACCCGATCAAACATCTCTGGAGAGACCTGAAAATAGCTGTGCAGCGAGGCTCCCCATCCAACCTGACAGAGCTTGAGAGGATCTGCAGAGAAGAATGGGAGAAACTCCCCAATTACAGGTGTGCCAAGCTTGTAGCAGCATACCCAATAAGACTTGAATCTGTAATCGCTGCCAAAGGCGATTAAACAAAATACTGAGTAAAGGGTCCGAAAACGTATGTAAATGTGATGATTCTGTTTTTTTTTTAAATGCATCTGCAAAACAAAAATCTAAAAACCTGTTTTGCTTTGTCATTATGGGTATTGTGTGTAGATTGATGAAGGGGAAAAAACTATTTAATCAATTTTAGAATAAGGCTGTAACATAGTAAAATGTGTAAAAAGTCAAAGGGTCTGAATACTTTCCGAATGCACTGACGGGCCGAACGAGGCATAGGATGAAGACGAGCCGGCCGAGACGTGGAAGCCCAACGAGCCGGCTGAGGCATGATGTGGAATGGGAGCCTGCCAAGCCAACCGATGAAAGAAAACCTCTAGCCAGTTAAGGCATGGAAGCCGGACGAGCCAGCAAAGGCATCCCCAGTTCCTTCGGCAGCGGACCTGACGTCACCAATCAAAACAAAAAACTCCCTGATGCTTCCAATATTAGTGATGCTATGGACAGATGCTGGGAGACGGGAAGCAAGTACAGGGAGTGAATATTTAATAAATAACAGACATGAAACAAGACACGGACAGCTTCTGGACAAGGGAAACATAACAACATTAATGCTGAGACATATATTTTCAAACTGAGAAATAGACAGATAAAGAGGAGGCAATCAATAAAGTGATGGAGTCCAGATGAGTCCAATAGAGCACTGAAGTGCATAACAATAGTGAAAGGTGTGCGTAATGATGGCCAGCCTGGCACCATCAAGCGCCAGAGAGGGAGAGCGGGAGCAGGCATGACAATTTGGGCTGATAAATTATATTTAGGGGAATTTAATAAGGGGAAAGATTTGCTTTTGTAATTTTCTAAATATTTTCTATATTATTAATTTCCATGTTGGCTCTATGCCTGGGAAATGCCCTTCTCTGGAGCAAAGGATCACATTTTCAAACCCTCCAAAACAAACAAAAATAAATAAATAAAGTCTTTAAAAATTTGACAAATTGCAATAATGAATATTAACTGAAAAATTATCTTCTGTAGTTTCTTGAAATAGCCCTCTCTGACTTCAAATAATATTTATCTCCAAACTGTGATTCCCAAAAAGATTATGTCCAGAGATTTTGTGAACTCCGTCAGATTTGTCTAAAATCCTAAATGAATCAAGAGTGAGTAGGGACTGCTACACCTTAAGCACCCTTATTTCATGTAGTCATAACATGTAGTGCAACAAGACCACTCATGGTCTGTAAAGTTCTCTACTTTTTATAGAATAAAAATATATATATTGAAATCCCCATTGTCACAACAACTCCATCTCCCTGGTAGGATATACATTTTGAGTTTTAGAGTCATGAAGCAACTACGGAAAAAGAAATGTATATTTTTAATACCACTTGAATGAAGAAGAAAAATGCCATTTATGTCAACGCTGTAAAACATCAACTCAAATCAAATTTGATTCATCACATACTTCGTAACTAACAGTGAAGTGCTTGTCAACTCTGTCAGAGTGCTGAAAAATCTAACAGAATGGTTCTGTTTTTATTGGGGATTTTCAAACTAACTATTGTCTGTATTTTACAAGTGTTTGTAATTAACTTTTATTTTTAAAAGCAAAAATGTCTGTTTTGAGTATTTTGTTGTCAACTCCATTACTGTTAAAACACCTTAAGATATATATATATTTTTTGTATATTTCTTTTGAATCACTTTTCTGAAACATGCTTAAACTATTGACGTATTTGCTGTGCTCGATCTAAGGGATAATGTTTTCTTTATAAATGTTTTATTTCTAAATCTAGAAAATAAATGTCAAAATGCTAACGAAATTAGCCCTGGAGCATTATATAGTGCTATAAAATAAAACAAGAAGTTTGGAGATTTGTATTACATATTTGAATAATATTAGAATCAAACAATCAAGGTCTTTAACACTTTTGGACAAAACATGTAAAAAATTAAATGTCTTTTATGGTGTCTGACAGAGTTGACATAAATACACTTAGTTGCAAATAGCAACTCGACAGAGCGCCAAGGACTACAGTGAACGGCTAAATTACTTCTGGACATGGAGGGTCTGCGGAGCTCCTCCTCACCACTCTATTACTGAAAACAGGAGTATGTGTAGTCAAAGTGGGGGAGATTGCATGTGTGTATGTATTGTACTGAATGTATAGACATGTACTGTGTGTGATATGCACACAAGTGTACAGGAATGAATGTGTCTATACCTCACTTGAATGAATGTTTGTCGTTTATTGAGTGCGAATATAGACCAGATGTGTTAGCGCAGTGGTTCCCAATCTTTTTATAGTCCCGTACCCCTTCAAACATTCAACCTCCAGCTGTACCCCCTCTAGCACCAGGGTCAGCACAGTCTACAATGTTCTTTTTTGCCATCATTGTGAGCCTGCCACACACACACTATACAATACATTTATTAAACATAAGTATGAGTTTTTGTCACAACCCGGCTCGTCGGAAGTGACAAAGAGCTTTTATAGAACCAGGGCACAAATAATAATAATCAATCATTTTGCTCTTTATTTAGCCATCTTACATACAGTATAAAACCTTATTTGTTCAGTCTTAAATACATGTTCAGTCTCAGTCTTAAATCATTTCCCACACACAGTCTGTGCCTGTATTTAGTGTTCATGCTAGTGAGGGCCAAAAATCCACTCTCACATATGTACATGGTTGCAAAGGGCATCAGTGTCTTAACAGGGGATTTGCCAAGGCAGGATACGCTGAGCTCAGCCCTATCCAGAAATCTGGCAGTGTCTTCTGATTAATTTCAATTTTCACAGAACCGCTTGTTGCATTTGCGCCATCAGTTCAGATACCAACACATCTTGACCACCAAAGTCCATTTGATGTCATAAAGCTGTCCAGTGCTTAAAAAATATCCTCTCCTGTTGTCCTGGTTTCCAGTGGTTTGCAGAAGAGGATGTCTTCCTTAATTGACCCTGCATAAACATAACGGACATATACCAGGAGCTGTGCCAGGCCTGCCATGTCTGTTGACTCTTCCAGCTGTAACACATATAATTCATTGGCTTGTATGCGAAGCAGTAATTGTTTCAAAACACCTCCAGCCATGTCACTGATGCGTCGTGAAACAGTGCAGATGTAGTACTGCTGTTAGTAGCAGTACTACCAGTACAGCTGGTACGTGTCTCTATGGACGCAGGCCTTACTTTTCAATTTTCGAGCAAACGGAATGAGTAGCAGCTTCGTTTGGCTACATACGAACCGTTTGTGGTTTCCGCGAGAGAGTAACGCTTAATGTTAATGTGATTGGATGTTAATTATTTGACTAGGCTACCTGTATATGACATTGTGTTGTTATTTCGCTGAACACTAGATGGTTTAATTCGATTTTTGGCAGTGAAACGAGGCTACTCAGGTGAGAAAAAAACACCCCACAAATGTATAGCCCCGTTGGAAAATCTAAATGGTCTGTTTGAAAGTGTGAATCACATTTCATTTGAGGTACCCCCAATGGTATTGCGCGTACCTTAGTTTGGGAATAGTTGTATTAGTGGATGGCAGTGGATCAGCAGGCTCTGTTACCTCATCATTCACTCCTAATGACTGAAAGTAAGGACATGGAGACATCCCGTCTCATTTCCTGTTTATGTAAGACTCAGACAACCCTGCGGTTCTTTCACCACTGCCCCGCATGTCCACCTTACAAGCACACACAAACATACCATCATTCAGTCCCCACGGGAATACCTCCCACTACTCAACCATACTCCTCTCTCACATCACTGCTCTGGCAACCAGACCCACAAGAGTCACCATCCTCTGGGACCCTGCTGAAATCTCCACACACTTCCTCCTCCAGGAAACTCACACATTTCTGCCTCACTGCCTGCTTCCCTGCCTCAATCAGTCACTTTAAACCCTCTACCCCTGTAGTGTGGAGTTGTCTTTGCTGTAAGTGCCTTGGGTAGACTTCTCTCTGTTGTGAGTCCATGTCCCCATAATCTCCTCTTTGCCTAGCTGGCTGGCAGAGGCTGGCAGTACACCGAGACTGGAGTGGGAAGATGTATTATGGGAGAGAGATTAGAGGGGCAGAGCAGTCATACTTCAGCTGCTCTTCTATAGTTAGCACACACACACATGGGGTCAGTTTCAATGCTGTTGTTCCTATTTAGCACACTTCATTAGGTACGCTGCTACAGCCCTGTCTGCTCATCTGGCTACATTAGCCAGAATCTGATGAGCGTGAGTTCCCCTCAAAGGCAGTAGGGGCTGTAAGACGGACACTAGAGCACATGGGCGTCACCCTCCCTGGAGTGGATGTTGAGTGGGATGTGGAAGTAAAAAAAGCCATATGGCATAGTGACCTGGATGTCTTGTGGAGAGCATCCAGCATCCAGCTCAGAGTAGTGTTACATTCAGCATCCAGATCAGAGTAGTGTTATTGTCATGTTTTGTCTTATATTGTCTTGTCATTTTGCTTTTCCTTCTGTTCGTTTTCCCCCTGCTGGTCTTTTTAGGTTCGTTCCCCTTTTTCTCTCTCCCTCCCTCTCTCTCTTCTCTCTATCGTTCCGTTCCTGCTCCCAGCTGTTCCTATTCCCCTAATCATCATTTAGTCTTCCCACACCTGTTCCCTATCTTTTCCCCTGATTAGAGTCCCTATTTCTCCCCTTGTTTTCCGTTTCTGCCCTGTCGGATCCTTGTACATTGTTCACCGTGCTGTGTCTTTGTATCGCCCTTTCGTGTCGTGTTTCCCTCAGATGCTGCGTGGTGAGCAGGTGTCTGAGTCTGCTACGGTCAAGTGCCTTCCCGAGGCAACCTGCAGTTTATTATCGAGTCTCCAGTCAGTTCTCGTGATTACGAGTGAAATTGTTTTTTATGCTTTATTTACCGCTCCGATTTGTCTAGGAGTATTGCTATTTCCTTAAACTGGATTAAAGACTCTGTTTTCGCCAAGTCGCTTTTGGATCCTCATTCACCTGCATAACAGTTATATCCAGCATCCAGCTCAGAGTTATATCTAACATCCAGCTCAGAGTTACATCTAACATCAAGCTCAGTGTTACATCTAGCATCCAGCTCAGAGTAGTGTTATATACAGCATCCAGCTCAGAGTTATATCTAACATCCAGCTCAGAGTTACATCTAACATCCAGCTCAGAGTAGTGCTACATCCAGCATCCATCTCAGAGTAGTGTTATATACAGCATCCAGCTCAGAGCTATAACTAACATTCAGCTCAGAGTTACATCTAACATCCAGCTCAGAGTAGTGTTACATCTAACATCCAGCTCAGAGTAGTGTTACATCTAGCATCCAGCTCAGAGTAGTGTTACATCTAGCATCCAGCTCAGAGTAGTGTTACATCTAGCATCCAGCTCAGAGTAGTGTTACATCTAGCATCCAGCTCAGAGTAGTGTTACATCTAGCATCCAGCTCAGAGTAGTGTTACATCTAGCATCCAGCTCAGAGTAGTGTTACATCTAGCATCCAGCTCAGAGTAGTGTTACATCTAACATCCAGCTCAGAGTAGTGTTACATCTAGCATCCAGCTCAGAGTAGTGTTACATCTAACATCCAGCTCAGAGTAGTGTTACATCTAACATCCAGCTCAGAGTAGTGTTACATCTAGCATCCAGCTCAGAGTAGTGTTACATCTAGCATCCAGCTCAGAGTAGTGTTACATCTAGCATCCAGCTCAGAGTAGTGTTACATCTAGCATCCAGCTCAGAGTAGTGTTACATCTAGCATCCAGCTCAGAGTAGTGTTACATCTAGCATCCAGCTCAGAGTAGTGTTACATCTAGCATCCAGCTCAGAGTAGTGTTACATCTAGCATCCAGCTCAGAGTAGTGTTACATCTAGCATCCAGCTCAGAGTAGTGTTACATCTAGCATCCAGCTCAGAGTAGTGTTACATCTAGCATCCAGCTCAGAGTAGTGTTACATCTAGCATCCAGCTCAGAGTAGTGTTACATCTAGCATCCAGCTCAGAGTAGTGTTACATCTAGCATCCAGCTCAGAGTAGTGTTACATCTAGCATCCAGCTCAGAGTAGTGTTACATCTAGCGTCCAGCTCAGAGTAGTGTTACATCTAGCATCCAGCTCAGAGTAGTGTTATATACAGCATCCAGCTCAGAGTTATATCTAATATCCACCTCAGAGTTACATCTAACATCCAGCTCAGAGTAGTGTTACATCTAGCATCCAGCTCAGAGTAGTGTTACATCTAGCATCCAGCTCAGAGTAGTGTTACATCTAGCATCCAGCTCAGAGTAGTGTTACATCTAGCGTCCAGCTCAGAGTAGTGTTACATCTAGCATCCAGCTCAGAGTAGTGTTATATACAGCATCCAACTCAGAGTTATATCTAATATCCACCTCAGAGTTACATCTAACATCCAGCTCAGAGTAGTGCGACATCCAGCATCCATCTCAGAGTAGTGTTATACATCCAGCATCCAGCTGAGTTACATCTGGCCTCCAGCTCAGAGTAGTGTTACATCCAGCATTTAGCTCAGAGTTATATAAAGCATCCATCTCAGAGTTACACTCTGTGTATTCATGGCTGCCATTTCTTTTTTAAACAAAGTAATTTTTCCTTTGTCTCTCTGTATTTCATAATTTTCCTTCAATTCCAAAAAGTCTAAATGTATCTCACCAGAGAAAGCATGCGAGATAAACGCTCCCCTGTCTCTGTATGTGTAGCCCATCTATCTGATGCTGTCTGGTCAAAAAGAGTATGATATTGATGTGAATCGTAGCATTGAATGTAAGGGAAGCCAGTGAGCATTTGGCCTCCCTTGATAAGAAAAAATATGCAACAATAGCCAATCAGCGTTGAGCTAAAAAAAAGTGTCAAGTGATGTGATTTGGCTTCACACTAATCGCATCCCATCAAAAGCTAAACGTCATTGACAAACAAAATGGAATCGTCGCATCTCGTTGTGTTGTTGTCCACCGGTGGCTAGCTAGCTAAAATTGGTCCTTTCCTAAATTACCCATGGATGGAGATAGGGTTATGAACTTGTGGTTTTACTTAATTCTCCATACTGGCCCATGATTATAACAATGATTCTCATCAAACCATAAATTCATATATTGTGCCCCTGGCCTGAGAGGATGGGAGTTCAATATGCAGCTAGCTGTAGTTGGCTAAAGTTAACTAGCTGGCTCATCGGTGCCGATGAAAAATAAGTTAGGTTAGCGAGCAAGCATTTTAGTCAGTTAACGTAGGACAACAAAAAGAAAAAGCGTGTACTGTATGGTAGAGTCATACACTAAGTATACCAAACATTAGGAACACCTTCCTAATATTGAGTTGCACCCCCCTACAAGGTGTCGAAAGTTCCACACGGATGCTGGCCCATGTTGACTCCAATGCTTCCCACAGTTTTATCAAGTTGGCTGGATGTTTGGGTGGTGGATCATTCTTGATACACACAGGAAACTGTTGAGCATACCCCGATCAAAGGCACTTAAATATTTTGTCTTGCCCATTTACCCTCTGAATGGCACACATACACAATCATGTCTCAAGGCTTAAAAATCCTTCTTTAACCTGTCTCCTCCCCTTCATCTACACTGATTGAAGTGTATTTAACATGTGACATCAATAAGGGATCATAGCTTTCACCTGGATTCACCTGGTCAGTCTATGTCATGGAAAGAGTAGGTGTTCATAATGTTTTGTATACTCAGTGTAGCCTGTTTCGGCATAATGAAAGAGAGAGAGGAGAAGAGAAGAGGATGGCATTGGCGTTTCTCTACAAGTAGGGTGAGTCAACATGTGTTCTACTTATGCACGCAGACACACAAATCAGTACCATGGACAGCCACATGATATTTAGTTTACGTTGATTGGACTAAATCATTTACAAATATTGTTTTTGGAATATTTTAGTTGTCACTGAATTAAACTAAGCATAAGTGATTTGATTATGTATTTATGAATCATATGAATTGAAATAATAAAAAATGTATTTAAAAAAATGTTGACATGTTAAAGTTGAAATAGTGCTGGAATAGTGGAGGTAGGTCCTGTTTTCTTTGCAACTTGCAGTAACTCTCCTGTGTTCTAGATCAATAGTTGTTTAGTAGTCTGAACATTTCTGAAATAGTAACTTGATTGACCATGCTGTAAGTCAGGGCTCTCCAACCCTGTTCCTGGAGAGTAGGTTTTCATTCCAATCCTAATCTAGCATACCTGATTCTAATAATTAGCTGGTTGATTACCTGAACCAGGTTAGTTACAACTGGGGATGGAGCGAAAACCTACAGGCGGGTAGCTCTCAAGGAACAGGGTTGGCACTGAGATTTAACGATGCTCCTACGAACGTTTTAATGATGAACTTAATGAGAATAAGACAAAGCCTTTCAGATGCTTTTGGATAACGGGGCCCTGTTGTCTTTGGTACCTGTACTGTTAATGGACGCATTTTAATAATTGTTGCACTGCTACTCTTAGATTGAAAAAATGTATTTAATTTAATATCTGTAGAAACTATGAGACTAGAAATGTTCAGAACAGAATCATCACAGCACAGATGAAAAATATATGGCAAATAGCGTTCAGAGATAGATGGGAGTGGTTGAGTAGAGCTAAAGAGTGGGACTAAAAATAACAAGATAGCTAATGTAAAAAATACTGTGTCCGTAAAATGTATATAGGTTCAGAACTTTTGTGAAACAGCACAGTTGGAAAATATATGGCAAATAGAAATGAAAACAGGATGGTGTTCAGAGATAGATGGGAGGGGTTGAGGGCAGCTGAACGATGGGACTAAAAACAAACAAAAGATAACTATTGTAAAATATACCGTGTCTGTAAAATGTATCTAGAATGTATAAGCTGGAAGTAGAAGCCTAAGTGTTGTTGTCCATTAGTTTACTCCAATAGGGGAGGGGTGGATGGGTTAGGGGAAAATAATACAATATATACAGTGCCTTGCAAAAGTATTCGGCCCCCTTGAACTTTGCGACCTTTTGCCAACAAGACAATGATGCAAAACATAAAGCAAAATCTACAATGGATTGGTTCAAAAATAAACATATCCAGGTGTTAGAATGGCCAAGTCTAAGTCCAGACCTGAATCCAATCGAGAATCTGTGGAAAGAACTGAAAACTGCTGTTCACAAATGCTCTCCATCCAACCTCACTGAGCTCGAGATGTTTTGCAAGGAGGAATGGGAAAGATTTTCAGCCTCTCGATGTGCAAAACTGATAGAGACATGCCCCAAGCGACTTACAGCTGTAATCGCAGCAAAAGGTGGCGCTACAAAGTATTAACTTAAGGGGGCTGAATAATTCTGCTTACCATGCCACATGCTACTGCACACCCTTTCTGGCCGTTCATTGTTAACTGCTGCTATATTTATGCATAGCTTTACCCATGTTATATGCTTATTGCATTGATATAGTGTAATTTATTATTGCCATTAACAGCCAATTAATGATGTATGTTCACTGATGTTATTGTCCTTTATTATTTGCACCTTTCTGTGTCTCCTTTAAGGTAAACCATACTCCATACAAAGTCTCCATTCAAGACGAATCACATGTCAACAACTGTCAATCATTCCCTTCCATGTATCATCTCCATTACCTGAATCTATAAAGACTCTTAAACTGAACAGCACCTCTGCCTCTGCCTGCTCTTTAACTGAAATCCCACAGTAGATGGGCATCACCATAACCTTCCCCTAATCCTCAATCAGTAACTGAAGAATATTGTGTGACAAGCTAGGAAGCAAAGTTTTGGTCAGTGTTTCCCTGTGCACCCTTATTAGAGGAGGACATGCAGGAAATGTATAAAAGCACCCATTGTACATGTTCAGGTGAGAGCTTTGTACTGGGAAGATCCTTTGTGTGTACAGGCTGCATGGGGTTGTTGCTGTTGGTTTATTTCTGTGAGCCATTTTGTGGCCATGCTGTCTTGAATAAATTTTTGGGGTGTGGTTGATGTTCATTATGTTAAGCCACTACTATAATGTACTTTAGTTTTCAGTGGGTTTGTTAGGATAGACTTTGTTGGTTTGAGGTTCAGGCAGTTTATGGTAGCGCCCTCCAATAAGGTGACTGTCTTTAAGTAAAGTCAGTTGTATTTCAAAAAGATGTATTGTTTATGTAAATGCAGTGGTTAACTGTTTATTTTGTATATTCAGAAGTGCTGTATTATTTGTCACTGTTTTTGGACATCTGATGAACTTGGTCAGCTGAATCTCTGTGAAACCCTGTATTTCAAAAAGCTATCTGGTGGAAGTAATATCTAAGAAGTCATTATGGTCTACTCTTGTTAATGTGTGTTATTTATCTATCTGTGTCAAACAAGCATACCTGATCCTCTAAGATTTAATAAACATTGCTTGTTCTTTCTCTGCCTCTGTACTGTTTCCCAGTAATGGGCCTAGAACCTCTAATGTTTAGATGTTGCAATTGTAATACACATTTTATAGTTTTGCTAAGGTGTTTTATGGTCCGTTGCATTGCTCAGAACTGTTGACCGGACTCAATAGTTGGCCTGTTACTAACCGGTGTCTTATGTTCTGGT
Organism: Oncorhynchus gorbuscha; assembly: GCF_021184085.1. NCBI lineage: Eukaryota > Metazoa > Chordata > Actinopteri > Salmoniformes > Salmonidae > Oncorhynchus > Oncorhynchus gorbuscha. Next base: position 32,888,940 of record NC_060175.1, on the reverse strand, counting down.
TGAGGTGTTCACCTCATTAAATAGTAACTGCCATAGTCTGGTAGTTGTGCCATTTTAGCTAACCTTAGTAGACAGGTGTTACTACAATATACTATAGTCATGTCTGCAAAAACACTACAGTACATATTACAGTATACTACAGTCATGTCCCAAAATAAACTACAGTAAACCCTGCAGTGCACTACAGTCATGTCTGTAAAACACTACAGTATACTAGTCACGTCTGCAAAAACACTACAGTGAATACTACACTGCTCAAAAAAATAAAGGGAACACTAAAATAACACATCCTAGATCTGAATGAATGAAATGTTTATTTTATTTCCATAGATGAATGTGCTGACAACAAAATCACACAAAAATGATCAATGGAAATCAAATTTATCAACCCACGGAGGTCTGGATTTGGAGTCACACTCAAAATTAAAGTGGAAAACCACACTACAGGCTGATCCAACTTTGATGTAATGTCCTTAAAAAAAGTCTAAATTAGGCTCAGTAGTGTGTGTGGCCTCCACGTGCCTGTATGACCTCCCTACAACGCCTGGGCATGCTCCTGATGAGGTGGCGGATGGTCTCCTGAGGGACCTCCTCCCAGACCTGGACTAAAGCATCCGCCAACTCCTGGACAGTCTGTGGTGCAACGTGGCGTTGCTGGATGGAGCGAGACGATGATGTCCCAGATGTGCTCAATTGGATTCAGGTCTGGGGAACGGGCGGGTCAGTCCATAGCAGGACTTGCAGGAACTGCTGACACACTCCAGCCACATGAGGTCTAGCATTGTCTCGCATTAGGAGGAACCCAGGGCCAACTGCACCAGCATATGGTCTCACAAGGGGTCTGAGGATCTCATCTCGGTACCTAATGGCAGTCAGGCTACCTCTGGCGAGCACATGGAGGGCTGTGCAGCACCCCAAAGAAATGCCACCCCACAGCATTACTGATCCACCGCCAAACCGGTCATGCTGGAGGATGTTGCAGGCACCAGAACGTTCTCCACGGCGTCTCCAGACTCTGTCACGTCTGTCACATGTGCTCAGTGTGAACCTGCTTTCATCTGTGAAGAGCACAGGGCGCCAGTGGCGAATTTGCCAATCTTGGTGTTCTCTGGCAAATGCCAAACGTCCTGCACGGTGTTGGGCTGTAAGCACAACCCCCACCTGTGGACATCGAGCCCTCATAACACCCTCATGGAGTCTGCTTCTGACCGTTTGAGCAGACACATGCACATTTGTGGCCTGCTGGAGGTCATTTTGCAGGGCTCTGGCAGTGCTCCTCCTGCTCCTCCTTGCACAAAGGCGGAGGTAGCGGTCCTGCTGCTGAGTTGTTGCCCTCCTACGGCCTCCTCCTACGGCCTCCTCCACGTCTCCTGATGTACTGGCATGTCTCCTGGTAGCGCCTCCATGCTCTAGACACTACGCTGACAGACATGGCAAACCTTCTTGCCACAGCTCGCATTGATGTGCCATCCTGGATGAGCTGCACTACCTGAGCCACTTGTGTGGGCTCTAGACTCCGTCTCATGCTACCACTAGAGTGAAAGCACCGTCAGCATTCAAAAGTAACCAAAACATCAGCCAGGAAGCATAGGAACTGAGAAGTGGTCTGTGGTCACCACCTGCAGAACCACTCCTTTATTGGGGGTGTCTTGCTAATTGCCTATAATTTCCACCTGTTGTCTATTCCATTTGCACAACAGCATGTGACATTTATTGTCAATCAGTGTTGCTTCCTAAGTGGACAGTTTGATTTCACAGAAGTGTGATTGACTTGAGGTTATATTATGTTGTTTAAGTGTTCCCTTTATTTTTTTGAGCAGTGTATAGTATACTACCATCATGTCTGCAAAAACACTACTGTGAATACTGAAGTGTACTACAGTCATGTCTGCAAAAAACTATAGTGAATACTATAGTAGACTATGGTCATGTCTGCTAAAACAGTACAGTCGGCAAAAACAGTATAGTATACTATAGCCATGTCTGCAAAAACACTACAGTAAATATTACAGTATTTTTTTTCACCTTTATTTAACCAGGTAGTCTAGTTGAGAACAAGTTCTCATTTGCAACTGCGACCTGGCCGAGATAAAGCATAGCAGTGTGAACAGACAACACAGAGTTACACACGGAGTAAACAATTAACAAGTCAATAACACAATAGAAAAAAATGAAGAAAAAAAATTCTACAGTCATGTCCGCAAATAAACTACAGTAATTTTAACTTACTGTACTGGTCATGTAATTACATGAAGTTCATGATGATCAGCTCAGATACCATACTGTGCCCTTCTCCTTTCATCTCTTCCATTATTAGGTAGAGGGAAGGACCAGCTATAGGTCGGGAGCCTGATGATGTTCTGTTCTACCTGATAACTAATTGCACCCACCTGGTGTCACAGGTCTAAATCAGTCCCTGATTAGAGGGAAACAATGAAAAAAAGCAGTGGAACTGGCTTCGAGGTCCAGAGTTGTGTTTGAGAGCGCTATCGCCACCTACACCATATAGAACAGGGATGGACAATTCCAGTCCTTAGGGGCCTGATTAGTGACACACCCGACTCCAATAATCAACTAATCATGGTTTTCTGTTTAGAATGCAATTAGTTTAAACAGGCGTGTTAGCTATATGGCTGGGGGAAAAGTATGACACCAATCAGGCCCCCGAGGAATGGAGTTGCCCCTCGCTGATATAGACAATTGCTGATAATTACTTCATACTCACCTGATGGCAGAGAGAGGGTGAATGTCAAAACTTGGTATGTCAAGCCGTGTTAGCCTTGGTCTGGCAAGTTTTGATCGATTCTTGGACAGTGTGGACGCACACACAGACAGAAACACGCATGCGTGCACGTGTACACACATCTTTGATATGATAGCCAGCGAGCTGTAGCCTTAAGCTCAATACTTGATGACTACTAACATAAGCTCTCTGTCTTGTCTGTCAGTAAGCCACCAAAGCATTGAAGGAAGGCAGCTAGCTAGTTAGCTTGACTTGACTTGTTGGTGGCCCTTATTACTAACCTGTTGAAAGCTAGCTAGCTGGAGCGATGGTCAGGTAACGTTAGTTAGAGTCTCACAGCTTTTACGTTGACAACTTTTAGCACATGTATTCTGTTGCAGATCCTCATATCCATGCCCACACTGTCTTTGTTCATTACAATAATATCTATCTGCGGACTACATTAACTACCCGCCACGCCTACTAAAGGCCGCGCCAACTGCCATTGAGGGTACTTGTAACAGTATGATGTCCATTAGCATTATGTCACAACACGCAGTGCCCATTAGCATTACGTCACTACAAGCATTACGTCACTATAAGCATTACGTCACAACACACTAGCTTGCTAGCTACTACACACTAGCTAGCTAGTATTGTACTAGCTAGCTAGCTAGCACACACTGGATGTAACTCTGAGCTGGATGCTGGATGTAACTCTGAGCTGGATTCTGAATGCAACTCTGAGCTGGATGCTAGCAGGTAGCCTAGCAGTTAAGAGTGTTGGAATCCCCAAGCCAGAAAGGAGGAAAAATCTAACGTGGACGTTGATTAAGGCAGCCCCCCGCACCTCTCTGATTCAGAGTGGTTGGTTTAAATGTGGAAGATAGATTTCGGTTGAATGCATTCAGTTATGCAACTGACTATGTATCCACTTTCCCTGGATGCAACTCTGAGCTGGATGCTGGATGCAACTCTGAGCTGGATGATGGACGAAACTCTGAGCTGGATGCTGGATGCAACTCTGAGCTGGATGCTGTATGCAACTCTGAGCTGGATGGTGGACGAAACTCTGAGCTGGATGCTGGATGCAACTCTGAGCTGGATGATGGATGCAACTCTGAGCTGGATGATGGATGCAACTCTGAACTGGATGATGGATGTAACTCAACTGGTTGCTGAGCTGGATGATGGATGTAACTCTGAGATTGATGGCGTCCAGGTTGCACTGACATCCTTCCTGCTAGTTTTCCATCCGCATCTAGTTCAACATCCAGTCGCAAACTCCCGTCCAGGTGAGACTCCACCATCCGCGCACATATTCCTGAGTGTCTGAGAGAGAGAGAGATGGCATTTTGGAGATGTCATCGGCGATGTCATCTACAAAATAGCTTCCAATACTCTACTCAGCAAACTGGATGCAGTTTATCACAGTGCCATCCGTTTTTTTACTAAAGCACCTTATACCACCCACCACTGCGACCTGTATGCTCTAGTCGGCTGGCCCTCGCTACATATTCGTTGCCAGACCCACTGGCTCCAGGTCATCTACAAGTCCATGCTAGGTAAAGCTCCGCCTTATCTCAGTTCACTGGTCACGATGGCAACACCCACCCGTAGTACGCGCTCCAACAGGTGTATCTCACTGATCATCCCTAAAGCCAACACCTAATTTGGCCGCCTTCCCTTCCAGTTCTCTGCTGCCTGTGAATGGAACGAATTGCAAAAATCGCTGAAGTTGGAGACTTTTATCTCTCTCACCAACTTTAAACATCTGCTAACTGAGCAGCTAACCGATCGCTGCAGCTGTACATAGTCCATCGGTAAATAGCCCACCCAATTTACCTACCTCATCCCCATACTGTTTTTATTTAATTACTTTTCTGCTCTTTTGCACACTAGTATCTCTACCTGCACATGACCAATTTATCATGTATCACTCCAGTGTTAATCTGCAAAATTGTAATTATTTGCCTACCTCCTCATGCCTTTTGCACCCAATGTATATAGACTCTTTTTTTCTTTTTTTCTACTGTGTTATTGACGTGTTTATTGTTTACTCCATGTGTAACTCTGTGTTGTTGTCTGTTCACACTGCTATGCTTTATCTTGGCCAGGTCGCAGTTGTAAATGAGAACTTGTTCTCAACTAGCCACCTGGTTAAATAAAGGTGAAATAAAAATCAAATAAACAGCTGCCTCTCCTTAAAGTCCCATTTTGGAGCCAGGGCTCTGTGATCCCTAGTACTCTACTCTAATCACACACACTAGCCAGAGAGATGAGCATGCAGTTCCCATTCACATCACACTGTGCTGCTCGGATTGTAATTGATATAATTGATCTGGATTCTCAGTGTGTGGGGAGCAGCGCTGGAGCTGGCTCTGTGCCATTACATGTGTAACAGTTTAACTTCAGTCCTCCCTTGCCACTACCCGGGCTCTAAACGCTATTAGCGCGCACCACCGCTAACTAGCTAGCATTTCACATCGGTTACACATGGTCCATGGTCTGTTTTAACCAATCGTGAGCTCCCTCCATCCCTGCTTTGTAACCCAACACTGAGTATGTTTGTGTGAGAGATAAACATCTAGACTAGACACAGCGAGCAGGTTAGATGAATCTTTCAGTAGGACAAGAAGATATCCCTGTTTTATTTCATGGTAGTATAACACCTTTAAAGGAGTTACCATTCACGTGATATAGTGTGTCATGTGTGAAATTGTGTGGAAAGTTTTAGAAAGTCATTGTGAAAAGTCATTTATGTTTGTCCCACTGACAGAGTTACAGTATTTCATGTCTGGATGTCAGGCGTAATGTGCACTTATGCCTAACAACCAATGTGTGTAGGTTTTTGGTGTGTCAGTTCAATAAACAAGAACCACAAACACTACACAGTATCCTTATAAACACAATGGAAATATAAGGATATGGTGACATACTGCATATTCAAAAGTTATTTGTCCTTGCAAATATGTAATGTGCAGTTTACACTTGAAACTTGAGTCATTAATGGTGATTGGTTGAGTGAATCTTTCATGGGAGCAAATCCACTTTGGATCTAATGTGTTTGTAGATTGTCATCCATCACTCTGGTCCCTCAGGATCCTGACTAGACGAAGGACATGTTAGGGGTGGCCCTGATTGAGTTTAAACTCGTGTCTGGCCTTTAATTAACTCTCTTTTAACTTGGGCATCAAAATGATGCTGAAACGCTTTAGTCCAGTTTGTCTCTACCTCTCTTTGTCTTTCTTTGTCTCTTTGTCTCCCATAGTCTCTCTTTGTCTCTCTCTCACTCTCTCTCTCAGACTCTCCCCATCTCTCTCTCTCTCTCTCTCTCTCTCTCTCTCTCTCTCTCTCTCTCTCTCTCTCTCTCTCAGCCTCTCCCTAAAGGCCAGGGTGGGTTTGCAGGCACCTCACCTGCCAGGATTAATTAAAGTTAATGAGTGCTGAGCACTGCCAGGGAGTAATCCTGCACTGCACTGACCTGGGACATGGATAGGGACACAGCCTCCACTGTGACCTTGTGTTGGATTGACTCACACTGGCTGGTAGAGGAATAATAGGCGTGCCACAAGCAGGGTACACACAGCCCTGAATGCACTCTGTTAATCCACAATACCTTATCGAGATCCTGATGTACTCAGCATGTAGTACTCATCATCCTGTTCCCTGTGACCTTCTTGCAGATCCAAATGCTCTCATCATGCAGTGGAGTCGCAGATTGTGCTGTGAATCTATATCTTTAGTAGTCTGCTAGTAGTACACTAACTTTGCAAGGTGCTTTGTAGAAGAACTAGGACAATAAGTCTGAGGGAGTCAGTCTGAAGGAGAGAGGCAGATGAGGAGGGACTGAAAGGAGGCATAAAGCAGGATAGGAACAAGGGCACACATTTGGCAGGGATATAACACACCACAACTCATAGCTGAAGAGATTGCAGCTGACAGCCAGCTGACAGCCATCACAGCCTCCTACTGTGATAGGGGACGCTGGTAATACACACACACTATCTGAGGATCAATGTGCACCCTCATCTCATGGTGTGTGTTCTGTCAATCACAATCCACAGAAAATACAACATTTAGTGGCAAAGAAAGTGGGTTACCAGGGAAACTAGTATTTTGGTTCACATTTTTAAAAGGAATGGCGCTGACATTCTAAACATTATTTTGGTCAGACTTGAATGACCAGGCCATCTAGATATTTATCTTTGACATTCTTTTCTCTTTAAAAACCTGCTAGTCCTGATAGTACCGTAGCCTTTTCATTATGTTCAGGAGAAATTAGTCAGAGAGCTAAGTGGGTCATGAATTAATCATATTTTTCAGGCGTCAGCTTTACATAATGACTGTTATTATTTGCTGCAGCCGTACTTAGGATATTTAGAGCATCTTTGAAAGTTGTTTAATCGCATAGTTGGATCCAGACTAAAAGGCCTTGAAATGCTCTGGCATTAATGTTCAACATGTCACTGCACTGAAGTTTGACTGAAACGTGTTGTCTTGGTTGTGTTTCAACAGGTCCTGGCCATCATCTCCATCCTCTTTATCGTGCTGTCAACTATTGCCTTGTCTCTGAACACCCTCCCGGAGCTGCAGGACATAGACGAGTTTGGCCAGGTGACAGACAACCCTCAGCTGGCTCACGTGGAGGCGGTGTGCATCGCCTGGTTCACAATGGAGTATTTGCTCCGCTTCATCTCCTCGCCAAGCAAGTGGAAGTTCTTCAAGGGTCCGCTGAACATCATTGACCTGCTGGCCATCCTGCCCTACTACGTCACCATCTTCCTGACTGAGTCCAATAAGAGTGTTCTACAGTTCCAGAACGTCCGGAGGGTGGTGCAGATCTTCCGAATAATGCGTATTCTGCGTATTCTGAAGCTAGCCAGGCATTCCACAGGGCTCCAGTCTCTGGGCTTCACCCTGAGGAGGAGTTACAACGAGCTGGGCCTGCTCATCCTCTTCTTGGCCATGGGCATCATGATCTTCTCCAGTCTTGTCTTCTTCGCTGAGAAGGACGAAGAGGACACTAAGTTCAAAAGCATCCCGGCCTCCTTCTGGTGGGCCACCATTACTATGACTACGGTGGGGTATGGCGACATATACCCAAAGACTTTATTGGGCAAGATTATTGGGGGTCTGTGCTGCATAGCTGGAGTGTTGGTGATAGCCTTGCCCATCCCCATCATCGTCAACAACTTCTCAGAGTTCTACAAGGAGCAGAAGAGGCAAGAAAAGGCCATCAAGAGGCGGGAGGCCCTGGAGAAAGCCAAGAGAAACGGCAGCATCGTCTCCATGAACATGAAGGAGGCGTTCGCACGTAGCGTTGAGCTCATGGACGTAGTGGTAGAAAATAATGGAGAGAACATGGAGAAGTTGCAGGGCAACCACCTGTCTCCCAGCTACAGGAAAGGGACTCCCAAGCGGACCACCTCAGAGACGGTTTCCGCCAAGTCCCTGGAGCCCAGCTCACCAGACAAAGCCCGTTCTGGAAGCCCTCAGCACCTCAACGCTCAGAAACTGGAGGAGATGTACAACAAGATGGCCAAGACCCAATCTCAACCTAACCTTAACAACAAGGACAAGAGACCTTTATCTAAAGCAGCCAAGAAGAGAGATGAGATAGAGATGGGAAGCATCCCCACGGAGCCTGCCCCAACCACAGATATGAGGAGCATGTCCAGTATTGACAGCTTCATGAGCTGCGCTGCCGATATCACCGAAAGCGCCCGCTTCTCCCACAGCCCCAGCACCAGTGTACCAGGGAGGGTTAGCGCCAACCCCGTGCTTGAGATCACCCTGGAGGATGAGGCCATGGACGGCCCTCACACTGCTACCATGTTCCCTCGAGGACGAGGCTCTAACTGCGGCCTCCCTGACAGCCCCCGTGGAATGCGCTTCAGTAACCCTCTCAAGAACCGCTCACTCAAGGTCAACTTCAAAGGTGGAGGCGCGGACCCCTCCTCCTCCTTCTCAGCACAGGGACCAGGGGGTGGGGCCCTCTCAGATAGCTCCGCCCTCTCTGACCACTCCTTCATGAGTCCTGAGGTGTCTGTCTACACCACCGCCAGCAGCAGGACCCCACCCCATGAGACCCTGATCCCCACAGTCTTCACATTCCACGACGCTTCCATTAGTAAGTTCATCGACGCTGACACAGACGAGGAGGAGCACCTCCATGATGACTCAGGCACCAACCCCTCCCAGAGGCTCCTAGGAAAAGCCAGCCCCAAGCTCAGCTCCCATAGCAGCCACCACATTGCAGCCAACCACCTGGAGGGCTCCCAGAGGATGCTGGCTAATAGTGTGTTCCCCTTGGAGGGCAGGCCATGGGGGGGACAGGAGAACCATGTGCTCTCCCGGGTAGAGAGGAGTTGTTCAAACACCAATAATGAGAGCAAGTGAGGCAGGAGGAGGAAAAGGGTAGTATAGAGAGCACCCAAACAGGAGGACATGGTGCAAATACTACAGAGAAATAAAAGAAAACATGAACTCTACTCATACCAGGAGCTGCACCTCTACTCACTTGAGTAAAAGGCACTGAAAACACATTTGGCGTTTTGTTTTGGTTTGTAACAAATGCCCAATAAGTAGAACTTTTGGGACACAGGAAGGAGCTCACTCTTCCTTCCTTTTACTGCTACTTGAGTGCATAGACTGTCAGGATGGCAGCAAAATTACTGAAGGCATTGGGAAATGCTACTGTGGGACTGAGAAAGAGAGGGTGCATTGCTGTGTCCAAAGGGGATACACATAACTCTGCAGAGTCAGGTCATGCACTGATTTAGCCATTACTGAATCAACATTGTGTTAAGAGATATTTAGTTTGTTTTCTTCCTCAATAATAATAATAATATATGCCATTTAGCAGACGCTTTTATCCAAAGCGACTTACAGTCATGTGTGCATACATTCTATGTATGGGTGGTCCCGGGGATCGAACCCACTACCCTGGCGTTACAAGCGCCATGCTCTACCAACTGAGCTACAGAAGGACCCAAAACTTGCCTTAGTTACAATATATGCGACTGTGTGTATGCATAGCATGTGTGCGTGTGCTTGTATGTCTGTGAGTGTATGTTTATGCATGATGATAGGCAGATAAACATACACATACACACACGGGCATACATCATTTTATGTATATTATTTTTCCGTTCTTTTCAACAAAAAAAAAAGTAAATAGCATAATTTCTTTGGTCTGTTATTTTGTGATGCTGTCTAAGAGGTGAACTTTCATCCCTGTTGTAATGGTCAGCCATTACAGAGGACACAGCCACTGTCATATCCTGTCTGTTTCCCCATTCCCATCATGCCCTATTCCTGGCATGAGATAGTGAAAAATGTGATGAGTGATAAATATTTTAAATTCTGTACAGTGTATTCGTTGTTGTTTTGTTTGTTTACTTATGTGTTTTTTTTAAGCCGGGTTCCTTTATGTTTTAATACTCTCTCAGATGTGTGGTTGTGGTTGGTTGTCATGAATCATATCCAATCACAGTTGCTACTGGGGAGGGGATAAACAGCATCAGCCCATTATCAGCCTGAAAACGTCATCCTGGCACATTTTTGCAAAAAGGTCAAATGTACCTGATGTTTTTCTCAATACATTGCAGTCAATGGGAAATGATGAATATAACAGGGTTGTTGTCTTTCTAAATACATTGCAGTCAATGGGAAATGATGAATGTCACAGGGTTGTTGTCTTTCTAAATACATTACAGTCAATGGGAAATGATGAATGTAACAGGGTTGTTGTCTTTCTCAATACATTACAGTCAATGGGAAATGATGAATGTCACAGGGTTGTTGTCTTTCTCAATACATTACAGTCAATGGGAAATGATGAATGTCACAGGGTTGTTGTCTTTCTCAATACATTACAGTCAATGGGAAATGATGAATGTAACAGGGTTGTTGTCTTTCTAAATACATTGCAGTCAATGGGAAATGATGAATGTCACAGGGTTGTTGTCTTTCTAAATACATTGCAGTCAATGGGAAATGATGAATGTAACAGGGTTGTTGTCTTTCTAAATACATTGCAGTCAATGGGAAATGATGAGTGTCACAGTGTTGACATTTATCTCAATACATTTCAGTCAATGGGAAAAAGTTTGTGTCACAGGGTTGACATTTATCTTAATATTTCATTCAATGGGAAAAAGTTTGTGTCACAGGGTTGACGTTTAATTTAATATTGCAGTCAATGGGAAAAAGTTTGTGTCGAACCAGGGTCTGTAGTGACGCCTTTAGCACTGAGATGCAGTGCTTTAGACCACTGTGCCACTTGGAGTGACAGTCATCTTTTCCCATTGATTGCAATGTATTGAGATAAAAGGTTGACGTTTAATTTAATATTGCATTCAATGGGAAAAGGTTTGTGTCACATGGTTGACATTTAATTTAATATTGCAGTCATTTGGAAAAGATTAGTGTCACAGGGTTGACGTTTTTCTCAATACATTGCAATCAATGGGAAAGATGAGTGTCACAGGATTGACGTTTTTCTCAATACATTGAGTCAATGGGAAAAGATGATACTTGTTTTTCTCAATACATTGAGTCAATGGGAAAAGATGAGTGTCACAGGATTGACGTTTTTCTCAATACATTGAGTCAATGGGAAAAGAATACTGTCACTCCAAGTGGCACAGTGGTCTAAAGCACTGCATCTCAGTGCTAGAGGTGTCACTACAGACCCTGGTTCGATTCCAGGCTGTATCACAGCCGGCTGTGATTGGGAGTCCCATAGGGTGGTGCACATTTTGTCCAGTGCCGTCATTAGGTAGGCTGTCATTGTAAATAAGAATTTGTTCTTATCTGACTTGCCTAGGTCAATAAATAAACAGTGTTGTAGTTTATGTAAATACATTATTGTCAATTGGAAAAGATGAGTGTCACAGGGTTGATGCCCAAGTGGATACATTGCATTCAATGGGCAAAGATAAGCATCACAATATGAACGCATAGAGAAAGGCTTCACAGACATGACAATCTCCTCTCTCTTCTATCTATTTTTCCCTCATCTCTCTTTATCTCAGACAGAAAGACATCTCCACTCACATGCAGAAAGAGAGGCAGGCAGGCAGGAAAGCAGACAGATATATAAAATCACAGACAGCCAGGCAGGCAAACTCTAAACAAAACCCTAACCCTAGCTTCATGCCCAGATCCCAGCTCAACCCTAACCCTAACTCTAGCTTCCTGTCCACATTCCACCTCAACCCTAAACTGAGCCTTAACCCTAACCCTAGGTTCATGTCCACTTGCAGCTCAACCCTAACCCTACCCCTTGCTTCATCTCTACATCTTGGCTCAACCCTATCCCTAACCCTTGCTTCATCTCTACACCTTGGCTCAACCCTATCCCTAACCCTTGCTTCATCTCTACATCTTGGCTCAACCCTATCCCTAACCCTTGCTTCATCTCTACATCTTGGCTCAACCCTATCCCTAGCCCTTGCTTCATCTCTACATCTTGGCTCAACCCTATCCCTAACCCTTGCTTCATCTCTACATCTTGGCTCAACCCTATCCCTAACCCTTGCTTCATCTCTACACCTTGGCTCAACCCTATCCCTAACCCTTGCTTCCATCTCTACATCTTGGCTCAACCCTATCCCTAACCCTTGCTTCCATCTCTACATCTTGGCTCAACCCTATCCCTAACCCTTGCTTCATCTCTACATCTTGGCTCAACCCTATCCCTAACCCTTGCTTCATCTCTACACCTTGGCACAACCCTATCCCTAGCCATAACCCTAACACTAACTTCTTGTCCACATGTCCGCTCAACCCTAACTCCAAGAGCTGAAGCTAGAATGTGGAGGGATAGAGTTATGGCTAGGGTTAGGGCTGAGCTGCAAGTGGACATGAACCTAGGGCCTTAATCCAAGACATAACCTTAACCATAATCCAATTAACAATTGAATGAATGAATCAATGCAATGAATGAAATTTTATTTTTGTGTCAAATCGCCAATTGGCAACCCATCCCTTATGGGATTAATTGACAGATGAACAAACATTACAATGATTCACTATGGTAATTAAATGGTAATTATGCTTCCGGTGTTCTCTGCATTGCATAAATAGTAAAAAATACATTAAAAAAGTGTAATGTAGTTCGTCTGCTGTTTGAAGAGAGTCAGACCGAAATGCAGCGTGTAGGTTACTCATGACTTTTAATGAAGAAAATAGCGGTACATGAAATAACTGAAAATACGAAAACAACAAACGAGTGAAACTAATTACAGCCTATCTGGTGACTAACACAGAGACAGGTACAATCACCCACGAAATACAACGCGCACTCAAGCTACCTAAATACGGTTCCCAATCCGAGACAACTAGAATCAGCTGACTCCAATTAGGAATCGCCTCAGGCAGACAAGCCTAACTAGACACACCCCTAATAATACACACTCCTAATTAATACAAACCCCAATACGAAATACAACATATAAACCCATGTCACACCCTGGCCTACCCAAACATATAACAAAAACACAAGATACAATGACCAAGGCGTGACAAAAAGATACAACAAAAAGAAATACAAAAACAAATAAGGTAAAAATCAATACATATAAATCAATACATAAAAATTCCCTGTTTTAAGTGAGTTAGGATAACCACTTAACTTTTATTTCTTTCATCATATTCCCAGTAAGTCAGAAGTTTACATACACTCAATTAGTATTTGGTAGCATTGCCTTTACATTGTTTAACTTGGGTCAAACGTTTCAGGTAGCCTTCCACAAGCTTCTCACATTAAATTGGGTGAATTTTGGCCCATTCCTCCTGACAGAGCTGATGTAACTGGTTTGTAGGCATCCTTGCTCGCACATGTTTTTTCAGTTCTGCCCTCAAATTTTCTATGGTATTGAGGTCAGGGCCTCTCCAATACCTTGAATTTGTTGTCCTTAAGCCATTTTGCCAAAACTTTGGAAATATGTTTGGGGTCATTGTCCATTTGGAAGACCCATTTGCGACCAAGCTTTAACTTCCTGACTGATGTCTTGAGATGTTGCTTCAATATATCCACCTGATTTTCTTTCCTCATGATGCCATCTATTTTGTGAAGTGCACCAGTCCCTCCTGCAGCAAAACACTCCCACAACATGATGCTGCCACCCCCGTGCTTCAGGGTTGGGATGGTGTTCTTCGGCTTGCAAGCCTCCCCCTTTTTTACCTCCAAACACAACGATGGTCATTATGGCCAAAAAGTTCAATTTTTGTTTCATCAGACCAGAGAACGTTTCTCCAATAACTACAATCTTGTCCCCATGTGCAATTCAAACGATAGTCTGGCTTTTTTATGGCGGTTTTGGAGCAGTGGCTTCTTCCTTGCAGAGCGCCCTTTCAGGTTATGTCGATATAGGACTTGTTTTAGTGTGGATACAGATACTTTTCTACCTGTTTCCTCCAGCATCTTCACAAGGTCCTTTGCTTTTGTTATGGGGTTGATTCGCACTTTTCGCAACAAAATACATTCATCTCTAAGAAACAGAACGCGTCTCCTTCCTGAGTGGTATGATGGCTGCGTGGTCCCATGGTGTTTATAATTGCTTACTGTTGTTCGTACAGACGAACGTGGTCCCATCAGGCGTTTGGAAATTGCTCCCAAGGATGAACCAGACTTGTGAAGGTCTACAATATTTTTTCGGAGGTCTTTGCTGAATTTTCCCATCAAGCAAAGAAACACTGAGTTTGAAAGGTAGGCCTTGAAATACATCCACAGGTACACTTCCAATTGACTCAAATTATGTCAATTAGCCTATCAGAAGCTTCTAAAGTCATGACATCATTTTCGGGAATTGTCCAAGCTGTTTAAAGTCACAGTCAACATAGTGTATGTAAACTTCTGACCCACTGGAATTGTGACACAGTGAATTATACGTGAAATAATCTGTAAACAGATAAAAGTAGATGTCCTAACTGACTTGCCAAAACTATAGTTTGTGGAGAGTTTTAATGACTCCAACCTAAGTGTATGTAAACTTCTGACTTCAACTGTACATACATACATACCATATAAATAAACACAGAAAAAAATAAACAGAAGTCACTTGGACCCAGTGTGGCACAAAGAGAAGATTCATATGGGAGATAAGCCTACACACAATCTATATACACACACATTAACCACATAGAGGATTCATATGGGAGATAAGCCTACACACAATCTATATACACACACATTAACAACATAGAAGATTCATATGTGAGATAAGCCTACACACAATCTATATACACACACATTAACCACATAGAAGATTCATATGGGAGATAAGCCTACACACAATCTATATACACACACATTAACCACATAGAGGATTCATATGGGAGAGAAGCCTACACACAATCTATATACACACACATTAACCACATAGAAGATAAATATATATATTTTTACAATTCATTTAATTTTATTCCAGGCTTTATTTAAATATTCTTCAAATGGAAATACACAATGTACAAAAAAACATTAACATTTCTCCTCATCACTCAGCCACATGTTTTCTGGAATAAGAGCAAGCATATATCGTGGTAGAAAGGTCAGTAGAGGATAAAATGAGTTTCATTCTCTATTTCTTCACGGTCACAATAGTTACATTGTCTTTCCTCTTCCATTTCACCACAATACCGAACTGTTTCAATACGCAGAATAAGCCGAGGCAATATCCCTGATCTTACCTGTTTCAATAAGCAGAGGCAATATCCCTGATCTTACCTGTTTCAATAAGCAGAGGCAATATCCCTGATCTTACCTGTTTCAATAAGCTGAGGCAATATCCCTGATCTTACCTGTTTCAATAAGCTGAGGCAATATCCCTGATCTTACCTGTTTCAATAAGCTGAGGCAATATCCCTGATCTTACATGTGCACATAGCGATCTCTTGCTTTTAGGTAGGTTATACATAATATATCTCTCACACACAAATTTTACCCTTAATCAAACAAAAGGTTCTCAATTTCGGTTTATAATTCATCTCCTCCACCCATTTTTTTTATTTGATATATTACGTCAACAGTTGTTTTTTAATCATATCTATGTTTCCCTTCATTTTGTTTTCGTACAGATGTTCACAGTCAGACTCTTGAAAAATGTCAGACATTTCAGTTGCCCAGGCAAATCATATAGGACATGAATTAATTTAAGGGATTTTAAAACCTCATTAGGCAGTTCATCGATGTCAAACACTTTCCCATTTTTGCAGCGTCAATCGCCTTCTTAACTTCTGCCACAGACAGCTCCTCATTTAAAAGCGAGGGTTCTATAACATTGTATTTTCCATTTTAGTTTTCAGGGAACATATGTCTTTGTAAAATTCTTCCTCAAAATATGCCACATTTTCTTTACCTGAGAACAAGCTAGCAAACCCCTTCTCCCACTCCTTAGGTACCTGTGTAATATCAGAGTTCAGCCCATCCTGCTCTTCCCTGACTTCCATTGGAATTTTCTTATATCGTTTTGGTCCTAACTTGTTAATTTGGCTCCAAAACTGTTGAGGATTTCTTGTCTGTATCTCCTCAAGGTGTAATAACTGCCCTCTCTGACATCGTTGTTTAATTAAATAGGCGCAGTCTTTTATCAAACACATGCTGTTTTTTCTTCAATTCCTTCCTACACTGTTATCTTGTATTCAAATCTTGTCACTGTAAAAATAAGTACTCAGCCTTGCGTATTACTGACCATAGATCCCTTAACTCATCATTCCAATAAGGCTGCTCGGTTCGTAAACCTTCCTGGACTTGGGGCTGTATTCTATATTTGCATAATTCTTTCCCCATTTCAGAATATATAATATCACAACATTTTTCATACCACACATCTAAATCAAATGTTGTTTCTTTGCATAATAATAATAATAATAATATATGCCATTTGGCAGACGCTTTTATCCAAAGCGACTTACAGTCATGTGTGCATACATTCTCTTAGCAGAGTTTTGATGATTTCCACCAGAGCACTACATACCATTTCAGAACATGGAAAGTCATTTGGCACATTTCTTTTCTTACATTTAGGCCTATTCGGAGTATGTATATTTTGCCCCAAGTGATGCACATTATTACCTGGATGAGAAAGTTTGTGGCCAACAGAAAATATCATAAATAAAAGAGAATGATCAGGAAGTCTACTTTTTTTGTCCAATTAAGTCAAAACATCTGCATTCTGCAACCATCTGTGTAGGAGATAACACCTTCAATTCCAAACAAGTTTCTAGACAGTCGTGGAGGGTAACTATATAGTCCACCAAAGCTTTTCCTTTGCCAGATTTGGATGTAAAGTTATCGCTTAGGGGGCATATCCTTCCATTAATGATACACATTGTAGAGTGCCAAAGGAATTCTAATAGGGTTTCCCCATGATGACTAACAAAGCCATCCAAAGCAACACGTGATGGAATATCATTAATAGAATTTATATAGTCATCTAACCTCCCAATTCCACTGTTAAGATCCCCACATATGTAAATAGCATCTGCTTCTGAATTGCGGTATACTTGACTTAACATATGACAATAGAAGGAGCATGCATCTCTACCCCATGTGGACTACTTAGGTGGCAAATAGCATGAAAACACAACAAAACTATAATCTGACTCCCTATGGTCAAAGCGCAAACCAATAATTCCTTCTATGGCTTTATCGATCATTTCAATTTTATATGCTTTCATCATATCAGACTTTACACATATTCCCACTTCCCCAGAACCCCTGGGGGTTTTCACATTCGTTTTTCTGTTGTGTCCATACCATACATACCCTTCAATATCAATAATTTATTGTCGACACAAATGCGTTTCATTTATTGAGATAATGTCTGCGTTTAAAGATTTTAGTATTGTTATTGGTAATTTATTGTTCAAGGTAGTCCATCTGTTAACATTCCAGTACGCTATTGAAATTGAATCTTGTAGGGGATGGAAAGCCCCTCAGTATGTTGTAGGTCTGTCCACCCATGTCCTTGTCCGCGTTGTCCTTCTGGTTGATCTCGTTTCATGACCTGTGCGCTTCCCGTGATGAAATAGTCCTTTCCTGCTGGTATTTGCCTCAGCAGCTCAGTTCTATAAGATGATCGGTGTGGGACTTGGCTGATTGAAGGAAGACTTTGTTAAAATCAGGAAGGCCTCGCAGCTTTTGTTTTTTCCATAACTTTCTCCTCCACAGACCGACACTCCACCTTCATAACCCCGGGACCTTTACTTCTCTCCCTCATCCTCTCAACTGCAATCACCTCTGTTTCGCAGCCTAGACCTACCGATATCAACTGGTTCACTTTGGAGATTAGGTTGATACATTTCCCCTCCCCCAACTACATGGCAGAAAGGTAGGCCTCACTTGAAGCCTGACCTAGAGTTAATGTGCTTTTGAGTGACATCGGCAGAAGGGTTGAGCCAAGATGTAGAGATGAAGTGAGGGTTAAGGTTAGGGTCAGGGTTAGAGTTAGCTCTGCACTGTAGCTGCACTATTGGTAAATTTCCTCAACAAATGATCAGGTCTATATAATTATTAAACATACATTAGTAATGGAAAGGAAACACCGACTCTTTGTTTAAGTATTTAAAATACTCCTTTTAGTAATACAACTGTAGGCAGAAGTTTGTACAGAGTACAGTTTAACAGCAGATGATAGTTCACCCCAAGTTCTGCAAAATGTCTAAGACATCCTGTAACTTATATAGCCTCCCCAATCCCCCTCACATAACTTTCCCTGGCAACAACATTTTAATAAATCTAACCTCCCCCTGACAGCAGGAACCATCTTATCAGCAAGTAAAAACTCAAAGTGGGTTTGACCGAAACTTGACCTTTCATCACAAGTATAGGGTCATAACAAGGTGAACAAGTGCAAGCATCTTCTGACAGGGGGCTGGTTTCATCAGGTCTGTGGCAGCCTTGTGTTCTCAGAAAACCAGATAACCATGGTGGGATCCAGACAGGAAGAGTCTGAATGTAGACACCTTCTGATAGTGTCTAAAGGTCACAACACTCAAAACAGGTTTTAACACACACACAGAGATCTCCTGAAGAGGACTGCAACTCTTTGTTAAGGGTTTCAGTGACTTCATTAGCTGTGGTTGCTGATGCGGATATGGTTGAATCATCAGCGTACATGGACACACATGCCTTCTTTAATGGCAGTGGCAGGTCATTGGTAAAAATAGAAAAGAGTAGAGGGCCTAGAGAACTACGGTACACCACACTTTACATGTTTGACATAAGAGAAGCTTCAATTAAATAAAACCCTCTGAGTTCTTTCAATAGATTGCTCTGAATCCACAATATGGCAGAGGTTGAAAAGCCATAACACATACGTTTTCTAAACAACAGGTTATGGTCAATAATATCAAAGGCTGCTCTGAAATCTAACAATAAAACTCACTCCCACAATCTTCTTTTATCAATTTCTTTCAACCAATCATCAGTGTCAGTGCCGTACATGTTGAGTGCCCTTCTCTATAAGCATGCTGAAAGTCTGTTGTTATTTTGTTTGCAGAGAAATAGCATTGTATTTGGTCAAACGCCATTTTTTGGAGCTGACAGCAAGCTGATAGGTCCTCTTTACCTCTCTTGAGTAGCGGAATTTATTTGGGTTCCTTCCAGGCATGAGGACAAACACTTTCTTCTAGGCTCAGATTAAAGATATGACAGATAGGAGTGGCCATAGTCAGCTACCATCCTCGGTAGCTTTTCATCTAATTTGTTAATGGCAGGAGGTTTGTCATTTTTGAGCAATAACAATCATTTTTCCACCTCTCCCATACTAACTTAACAAAATTCAAACTTACAATGCATTTTTAAAATCTTTAAAAAAAAAATTTAAGCATGAACACGATGGCTCACTGTTCGTTGTTGGCATTTCCTGCCTAAGTTTGCCCACTTTGTCAATAAATTTGTTTGTTGTTTGTTATAAATTTGAATAATTGCCAACAAATGGTTTTGTGATGGTTTTGTGATGAGTAAGTCATCTGATTCGATGAGTTGAATTTGTCTTTCTGCCCATGATATAATTGAAAGTACTCCAATGGTTTTTTCCATCATTATTTATATAATTGATCATGGCATCATAATACAGTTTCTTCTCATTTTTGTTGAGTTTAGTCACATAATTTCTCAGTTTGCAGTAAGTCAGCTAGACATATGTGAAGCCAGACTTATTAGCCACTCCTTTTGCTCCATCCTTTTCAACTATACAGGTTTTCAATTCCTTGTCAATCCATGGAGCTGTCAGTTTCTTAACAGGTGCATGTTTATCAATAATTGGAAGAAGCAATTTCATAAATTCATCAAGTACAGTGTCTGGATGCCCCTTATTAATCACATCAGACCAATAAATATTTTGAACATCATCATCAAGGGTCACAGCTAAATCTGAGGGCGGGGGAGAGAGAGAGGGAGAGGGTGAAAGAGGAAGGGAGGAGGGAGAGGAGACGGGGAGAAAGAGAGGGGGGGAGAGAGATGGGGAGGGTGGAAGAGGAAGGGAGGAGGGAGGAGGAGACGGGGAGAAAGAGAGGGGGAGAGAGAGATGGGGAGGGTGAAAGAGGAAGGGAGGAGGGAGAGGAGACAGGGAGAAAGAGAGGAGGAGAGAGAGATGGGGAGGGTGAAAGAGGAAGGGAGGAGGGAGAGGAGATGGGGAGAAAGAGGGGGAGAAAGAGAGGGGGAGAGAGAGTCAACAGACAGAGGTGGGAGAGAGGAGAGAGAGAGAATGGAGGGGGAGGTGGGAGGGAGAGAGAGAGAATGGAGGGGGAGGAGGGAGGCAGAGAGAGAGAGAAGGGGGAGTGTGAGGGAAGGGGAGGGACGGAGAGGGGGAAGAAGGGACAGGAGAGAGAGAGGAGGGAGAGGGAGAGAGAAATGAGAGGAGGTGGAGGGAGAGAGAGAGAAGTGGGAGAGTGAGGAAGAAAATGGAGAGGGGAGAGGTTTGAGGGGGTGAAAGAAGGGGGAGGGAGAGAGAACAGAATGGGGGGATAAAGAGGAGGTAGAAAGTGAGAGACAGACATGAGATTAACAAGAAAAATGTTAGCCCTGTGACACTCATCTTTTTCCATTGACTGCAATGTATTGACAAAAACGTCAACCCTGTTCTCATTGACTACCATCTAGCTACTGTGATATTTTACCTTTTTGCAAAAATGTGCCAGGATGACATTTTCCAGTGATATGCTGTTGGCAGCATCCATTTAGATTTTCCATTTTTAAGTTCTGCATTTTATATGATGGTGAATAATGAAAGAGCATGTAATTCAAGTAGAACATTTAAAAAAGAATTGTTTTGTACAAAGTTAATTAAAATGAATATGTACATTTATATTTTTAAGATATTTTCTAAATAATGGAATATTAGAAAAATGAATTATGCTATTCTCATATTTTTGCATTTCTATGCATAGTTTGATTTTAGAGGGTTTGTCTTTACTAAGATAATTCATTTGTGTTGTTCATTTGTGTTGTTGCTATTGTCTCCAAGTTGGTGTAAATGTTTGTCCGTCAAACCTTTGTACAGGTGACAAATAGTTTTTCTTTCTGGTGGAAGGAGAAAGACAAGGGAGACTGAGCTATAAACAGACCACTAATATGTAATGCCCTGTTAAAGTCAGGGCATCATTAATCATATAATGGACCTAGACAATGTTATGAATTAATTTACACAACAATGGTTTAAAAACAACAGAATGTCAGAGATTTTTCAGCCAGGACAAACTCCAACACAGCAGATATGAAGGGAGGAGTTGAATGCTGAAGGGGGGAAAAACAGTGAGATAGCACACAAGAAGGAAGGGCATGGAGATGGAAGAGGGAGGTTTTATTTTACAGATTGTAAGGGTTTTCATAATATAATAATAATATATGCCATTTAGCAGACGCTTTTATCCAAAGCGACTTACAGTCATGTGTGCATACATTCTACGTATGGGTGGTCCCGGGGATCGAACCCACTACCCTGGCGTTACAAGCACCATGCTCTACCAACTGAGCTACAGAAGGACCACATTTGGTGAAAGAGAGGGCGGACCAAAATGCAGCGTGGTGGTTATTCATGTTTTTAATAAAGACGACTATACATGAACAGACTATACAAGAAAAGTGAAAACCTAAACAGTCCTATCTGGTGCAAACACAGAGACAGGAACAATCACCCACAAAACCCAACACAAAACAGGCTACCTAAATATGGTTCCCAATCAGAGACAATGACTAACACCTACCTCTGATTGAGAACCATATCAGGCCAAACATAGAAATAGACAAACCAGACACACAACATAGAATGCCCACCCAGCTCACGTCCTGACCAACACTAAAACAAGGAAAACACAAACGAACGATGGACAGAACGTGACACAGATTAATAATAATCTCAATGAATTAATCATGATCTCATTGGATGACTTCACAACAAGCTTCATTTGGCTACATTTGTATTTATTCAACCCTTATTTTACCAGGTAAGTTGACTGAGAACACATTCTCATTTACAGCAATGACCTGGGGAATAGTTACAGGGGAAAGAAGATGAATGAGCCAATTGTAAACTGGGGATTATTAGGTGACCGTGATGCTATGAGGGCCAGATTGGGAATTTAGCCAGGACACCGGGGTTAGCACCCCTATGGTAAGTGCCATGGGATCTTTATCTGACCACAGAGAGACAGGACACCCGTTTAAAGTCCCATCCGAAAGACGGCACCCTACACAGGGCAATGTCCCCTGGGGCGTTGGGATATATATTTATTATTTTAGACCAAAGGAAAGGGATGCATCCTACTGGACGTCCAACACCACTTCCAGCAGCATCTGGTCTCCCATCCAGGGACCTACCAGGATCAACCCTGCTTAGCTTCAGAAGCAAGCCAGCAGTATATAGACAGGACAAACACTGAGCCACTCACATGCTCATACCCATGCAGTCCACACCACATACTCATAGGCATATGTACCATGTGTTATGTGGATTCAACCTAAACTTAATCTATCCCAGTACATCCCAGAGGTAGCATCTGATACAGACAGCATATCAAATAAAAATATAATCAAACTTTATTTGCCACGTGCGCCACATACAACAAGTGTTGACTTAACCGTGAAATGCTTCCTTACAAGCCCTTAACCAGCAGTGTAGACTTTACTGTGAAATGGTTACTTACAAGCCCTTAACCAACAGTGTAGACTTTACCGTGAAATGCTTACTTACAAGCCCTTAACCAACAGTGTAGACTTTACCGTAAAATGCTTACTTACAAGCCCTTAACCAACAGTGTAGACTTTACTGTGAAATGGTTCCTTACAAACCCTTAACCAACAGTGTAGACTTAACCGTGAAATGGTTACTTACAAGCCCTTAACCAGCAGTGTAGACTTTACTGTGAAATGGTTACTTACAAGCCCTTAACCAACAGTGTAGACTTTACTGTGAAATGGTTACTTACAAGCCCTTAACCAACAGTGTAGACTTTACTGTGAAATGGTTACTTACAAGCCCTTAACCAACAGTGTAGACTTTACTGTGAAATGCTGACTTACAAGCCCTTAACCAACAGTGTAGACTTTACCGTGAAATGTTTACTTATAAGCCCTTAACCAACAGTGTAGACTTAACCGTGAAATGGTTACTTACAAGCCCTTAACCAACAGTGTAGACTTAACCGTGAAATGCTTCCTTACAAGCCCTTAACCAACAGTGTAGACTTAACCGTGAAATGCTGACTTACAAGCCCTTAACCAACAGTGTAAACTTAACCGTGAAATGCTGACTTACAAGCCCTTAACCAACAGTGTAGACTTAACCGTGAAATGCTTCCTTACAAGCCCTTAACCAACAGTGTAGACTTAACCGTGAAATGCTTACTTACAAGCCCTTAACCAACAGTGTAGACTTAACCGTGAAATGCTGACTTACAAGCCCTTAACCAACAGTGTAGACTTTACCGTGAAATGCTGACTTACAAGCCCTTAACCAACAGTGTAGACTTAACCGTGAAATGCTTACTTACAAGCCCTTAACCAACAGTGTAGACTTAACCGTGAAATGCTTCCTTACAAGCCCTTAACCAACAGTGTAGACTTAACCGTGAAATGCTGACTTACAAGCCCTTAACCAACAGCGCAGTTCAAGAATAATAAAATAACAAGTAGGCTAAAATAAAAAGTAATCATAAAAAGTAACACAATAAGAATCCAGCTTGCCATTCTACATGAAAGGATAGGCCTATGTATTTCTGTGCTTTAGGTGGTAGCTAAGAAACTTGTTTCCCTCCCCATATCCACTCTGGAAAGCCTGTCACTGTAGCCTCAGTTTAATAGAGCTCACATGACAATTTAATAAAGTGGACAGCAAATAAACACATAGAACTGGGTCGCACACACGCGCACACACACGCGCACTCCAACTCACTGCAATCCACAACACAGTTTCCATGGTGATAAGCAGTCCACTACAAAATGGCTTACACGGACATGGCAAACGGCCCTATATGAGGGGAGAGGAATTTTAAATACTAAAAGTGTAAAAGCATGTAGGCCAACGAATCCCCAACAAACACTCAAAGCTAGTCAGGCTCAACTAAACACACACACAGCCATTGTATGTTGACCCAGTAACTAAAATACAAAACAAACACACTACTGCTTTTGAATAACCAGAGCCAAACACGATCACACATGAGGGCATAGTCTGCTAAAGAAATACACTGTAAAATTAACTCTGTATGGCACAGTAAAGAATGCCATGCATGGGCACCCCACACTAAAGTGATGTTGCAGTGTGTATTGTCACCTTGGCTGGGTTAGTGGGGTGGATCTGTGGTGTCAATGGAATATAAATGAGTGGTAGGCTATCCCTGTAGACCTGAGGCCATAGACCAGCCCCACTCTATATCCATGACCAGTCTACTATTACAATCACCTTTATTCGCCACGTACATTTACACATACCCAGAACTTGTCTCAGATGATTTCATCCCTAACAATAGAACATTGGGCCATTTTGTGTGTAGGTGAACTAATTGAATAAGCAGTACAGAGCATTGTAGGACACCTGACTCCTGAACCCACACCTGGTAGAGAGACCATTACCCCCTGACTTTCCGGAGCAGCGTTACTTCCATAAGGACTTATATTAAATATAGTTGATCAACTATGATGCTCATTCTTTAATTTTCAAGGAAATATGATCCCTATTTAGTTAATAGGATTACTGTGCTGAGTCAGGGGCTAATGCCTGTCTGGGATATTTTGAGTCCTTTCTTCAATTCTACAATAAACACAACAGTGTTTGTGTATACCTTTTAAGTATTTCTACTGAAAGGGTTGACATCTTTAGCTTTTCTGTGTAGAATGACAATGTGCAAATGATGGTTGGTTTGAGGAGGGTTTTTGGATGTGTCCATTTCTCTGGTTCTTATGAACTCCATTCTGGGCAGGGCAGAGGAAAGATCAGGCCACCAATAGCGAGGCTCAGTTACACCTGTGGTTTTGGCAGCTTGAGTCATAGTTTTTTTAAACTAAACTTTTTAAAGATGAATGTGTCAAGGAAAGGTGGGGAAGGAATTGGCATTAACAAGGCATTTCCATTGAAGGAACCACACCTCCGTGGAACAGTAGCATTCTATAGGCAGGGGAAAGAGGGTAGGCCTATATTTTTCTCTTATCACATTTTTGTCATTATATCTTGTCCATTGAACATTGGAAACTTTGTAATTTCATTAACCTTATTCTTCAAACATCTATGAGGATGAATTATTTGTTTTTCCTGTCTCAGTAGTCTTCTAGGTCTAGGATATTGATGTATAACAATGCATAAACACGTTGTAACAAAGTTGGAGATGGGAAAATGGGAGGATATCCAGAGCATTTGGAAAGTATTCAGACCCCTTGACTTTTTCTACAGTTTGTTACGTTACAGCCTTATTCTAAAATTGATGAAAAATTAAAAAGACATCCTCATCAGTCTACACTCAATAACCCATAATGACGAAGTGAAATCAGTTAAACATTTTTGCAAATGTATTAAAAATGAAAAACAGAAATACCGTATTTACGTAAGTATTCAGACCTTTTGCTATAAGACTCGAAATTGAGCTCAGGTGCATCCTGTTTCCATTGATCATTCTTGAGATGTTTGTACAACTTGATTGGATGGAGACCACCTGGGCTAAATTCAATTAATTGGACATGATTTGGAAAGGCACAAACCTGTCTATATAAGGTCCCACAGACGAGTGTATGTCAGAGCAAAAACCAAGCCATGAGGTCAAAGGAATTGTCTGTAGAGCTTTGAGACAGGATTGTGTTTATGCAGCTTTGAAGGTCCCCAAGAACACAGTGGCCTCTATCATTCTTAAATGAAAGAAGTTTGGAACTACCAAGACTCTTCCTATATCTGGCTGCCTGGCCAAACTGGGCCATCGGGTGAGAAGGACCTTTGTCAGGGAGGTGACCAAGAACCCAATGGTTTCTCTGACAGAGCTCCAGAGTTCCTCTGTGGAGATGGAAAAACATTCCAGAAGGACAACCATCTCTGCAGCACTCCACCAATCAGGCCTTTATGGTAGAGTGGCCAGATGGAAGCCACTCCTCAGTAAAAGGCACATGACAGCCCACTTGGACTTTGCCAAAAGTCACCTAAAGGACTCACCTAAAAGACCATGAGAAACAAGATTATCTTGTCTGATGAAACCAAGATTGAACTCTTTGGCCTGAATGCCAAGAGCCACGTCTGGAGGAAACATGGCACCATCCCTACGGTGAAGCATTGTGGTGGCAGCATTATGCAGTGGGTATGTTTTTCTGTGGCAGGGACTGGGAGACTAGTCAGGATCGAGGGAAAGATGAACGGAGCAATGTAAAGAGATCCTTGATGAAAACTTGCTGCAGAGTGTTCAGGACCTCAGACTGGGGCAAAGGTCCACCTTCCAACAGGACAACAACCCTAAGCACACAGCCAAGACAATGCAGGACTGGCTTTGGAACAAGCCTCTGAATGTGTTTGAAAGTAAGGATTTCCATATACAATACCACAGGCGAGCTCATTCAAACATTGTAAAGTCAAATTGAACACAGATTCCAAGCCACACATAACAGTGATCATGATTCCTGGGTATCTTTAACTTTTATCACAAATAAGTGGCTCTTATTTGTTTTTGTTTCCAAGCTTATTTATTTCTTACAGTGCCTTCAGAAAGTATTCATACCCCTTGACTTTTCCACATTTTGTTGTGTTACAGTCTGAATTTAAAATGGATTAAATTGAGATGTTTTTGTTACTGGCCTACACACAATACCCCATCATTTCAAAGTGGAATTATGTTGTTCAATTATCTTTTCAACAAATGAATTAAAAATTTAACGTTGAAATGTCTTGAGTCAATAAGTATTCAACCCCTTTGCTATGGCAAGCCTAAATAAGTTCAGGATTAAACATGTGCTTAATAAGTCACATAAGTTGCATGGACTCACTCGGTTTGCAATAATTCATGTTTAACATAATTTTTGAATGACTACCTCATCTCTGTAACCCACACATACAATTATCAGACATTTAATATCCCTTTGAGGATGGTGATGTTATTAATAACACTTTGGATGGTGTATCAATACACCCAGTCACGACAAAGAGACCAGAGTCCTTCCTAACTCAGTTGCCAGAGAGTAAGGAAACCACTCAGGGATTTCACCATGAGGCCAATGGTAACTAAAACAGTTACAGAGTTTAATGGATGTGATAGGAGAAAACATTGTGGATGGATCAAAAACATTGTAGTTACCCTACAATACTAAACTAAATGACAGAGTGAAAAGAAGGAAACCTGTACATATGAAAAATGTTTTTTAAAAACATGCATCCTGTTTGCAACAAGGCACTAAAGTAACACTGCAATTAACTTTTGGTCCTGAATACAAAGTGTTATGTTTGAGGAAAATCCAATACAAAACATTACTGAGTACCATTCATATTTTCAAGTATAGTGGTGGCTGTATCATGTCATGGGCATGCTTGTAATTGTTAAGGACTGGGGAGTTTATAATGATAAAAAAATCAACAGAATGGAGCTAAGCATAGAAAAAGTCCTAAAGGAAAACCTGGTTCAGTCTGCTTTTCACAAGACACTGGGAGATGAATTCATATTTCAGCAGGACAATAACCTAAAACACAAGGCCAAATCTACACTGGAGTTGCTTACCAAGAAGACAGTGAATGTTTCTGAGTAGCTGACGAGTTACACTTGTTTTCACTTAAATCTCCTTGAAAATCTATAGCATGACCTGAAAATTGTTGTCTAGCAATGATCAACAACCAATTTGACAGGCCTTGAAGAATAAAAAGAAAGAAAGAATAATAGGCAAATGTTGCACAATCCAGGTGTGGAAAGCTCTTAGAGACTTACCCAGAAAGACTCACAGCTGTCATCAATTCCAAAGGTGGCTCTACAAAGTATTGACTCAGTGGTGTGCATACTTATGTGTATGAGATATTTCTGTATTTAATTTTCAATACATTTGCAAACATTTCTGAAAACATTTTAAAACTTTGTCGTTATGAGGTATTGTGTGTAGAGAGGAAACAAATATTTTTCATCAATTTTGAATTCAGGCTGTAACACAAAAAAAAGTAGAATAAGTCAAGGGGTATGAACACTTTCTGAAGGCACTCTATAAATGCACTATATTGTACTATGAGACATATCTATTTGAAATTAGGCCTCTTCTACGAGGCCAAAGCAAAGCACACTGTCTCCAGACAGACTCTTGAATTACATTTTTACTCAAGGTTGCAAATATGTAATAGCACAATTTAACATTCATCATGGTCTTTTATCATAAACTGCCATACAAACAGATGCAGCCAACTGCTAATGCTCCACAAGATCAACAGAATTATTCCCCCTTTTCAGGGAATTCAGCCTCACCTCTGCTCTCTCACACAGCCATCGACGCTGTCCTTCGTCTCTGGGGTTGTTTGTTTTGTAAAATGTCATACTTTGTTTGTACCAGTAGACTTTCTCAGCTCTCGTCTCTGTGGTGTTCTGTTCATTGGTGCATCTAGCACTACCAAGCTGTGACACACAGAACCTGTACATTTCTTGTAAATAGCAAAAACAAAATGTATATGTTCTTTCTGAAGCAATGTTCTCCCTTTAGTGACCTGTCTTTGACATTGTGTTATTTGGCTGAACACTAGATGGTTTAATTTTATTTTTGGCAGTGAAACGAGGCTACTCGGGCAATAAGAATACATCACCCAAATGTATAGCCCTGCTGGAAAATCTAAATGACTGTTTGAAAATGTGAATCACATTTTTATATGGCGTTCCTCAGTTTGGGAATAGCCGTATTAGTGGATCAGCAGGCTCAGTTACCTCATCATTCACTCCTAATGACTGACAGTGAGGACATGGAGATCTCCCATCTAATTTCCTGTTTACATAAGACAGACACCAGAGACGCATTCAACCCTGCGATTCTTTCACCACTGCCCTGTATGTCCACCTTACAAACACACACAGACATACAATGATTCAGTCCCCACGGTAATACCTCCCATATCACTGCTCTGGCATCTGACTGGCTACCAGACCCACACGTGTCACCATCCTCTGGGACCCTCACACACTTTCTCCTCCAGGAAACTCACGTTTTTGCCACACTGCCTGCCTCACTCAGTCAAAAGTTTTAGAACTACTCATTCAAGGGTTTTTCTTTATGTTGACTATTTTCTACATTGTAGAATAGTGAAGACATCAAGAAATAATGTAGTAAATAAAAAAAATTGTGTTACACAAATCAAAACATATTTTATATTTGTGATTCTTTAAAGGAGCCACCCTTTGCCTTGATGACAGCTTTGCACACTGTTGGGATTCTCTCAACCAGGTAGTCAACTGGAATGCATTTCAATTAACAGGTGTGCCTTGTTTAAAGTTAATTTGTGGATTTTCTTTCCTTCTTAATGAGTTTGAGCCAATCAGTTGTGTTGTAACAAGGTAGGGCTGGTATGTAAAAGACTGTCCATATTATGGCAGGAACAGCTCAAATGAGCAAAGAGAAATTACAGTCCATCATTACTTCAAGACATGAAGTTCAGTCAATCAAAAAAAAATCAAGAACTTTGAACATTTCAAGTGCAGTTGCAAAAACCATCAAGCACTATGATGAAACTGGCTGTCATGAGGACCAGCACTGGAAAGGAAGACACAGTTACCTCTGCTGCAGAGGATAAGTTCATTAGTTACCAGCCTCAGAAAGTGTAGCCCCCCAAAAATGCTTCTCAGAGTTCAAGACATCTCAAATGCAACTGTTCAGAAGAGACTGTGTGAATCAGGCCCTCATGGTTGAATTGCTGCAAAGAAAACACTACTAAAGGACACCAATAAGAAGAGACTTGCTTTGCCAAGAAACATGAGCAACGGACATTAGACCAGTGGAAATCTGTCCTTTGGTCTGATGAGTCCAAATTGGTTCCAACCGCCATGTCTTTGTGAGACAGTAGGTGAACAGATGATCTCCATGTGTGGTTCCCACCGTGAAGCATGGAGGTGGTGTTGGCATGGTGCTTTGCTGGTAATACTGTCAGTGACTTATTTAGAATTCAAAGCACACTTAACCAGCATGGTTACCACAGCATTCTGCTGCGATACGCCATTCCAACTGATTTGAACTTAGTGGGGCTATTTGTTTTTCAACAGGACAATGACCCAAAACACACCAGGCTGTGTAAGGGCTATTTGACCAAGGAGCATCAGATCACCCAACCTCAACCCAACTGAGATGGTTTGGTCAACAGAGTGAAGGAAAAGCAGCTAAAAATGTATTAGCATATGTGGGAACTACCTCAAGATTTCTTGAAAAGCATTCCAGGTGAAGCTGGTTGAGAGTATACAAAGCTGTCAAGGCAAATGCTGGCTACTTAGAATAATCTAAAATATATTGATTTATTTAACACCTTTTTGGTACATGATTCCATGTGTAATTTCATAGTTTAGGTCTTCACTATTATTCTACAATGTAGAAAATTGCAAAAATAAATTAAAAACCCTTGCATGAGTACCTGTCCAAACTTTTGACTGGTACTGTAATTCAATGCGTCAGATGCTAAGAGTGCGCATGAAGGACATCTGGGAGCTGAGAAACAGAAGGGCCAGAGAGTCCCTTCATTGGCCAAATATAAATTCTGACATTGAGCAAATAGTGAGAAATTGAGACACATCTCAAATTATACAGTCCAAGGAGCTCATACCTATGAGAGTGTTACCCACCACAGCCTGGGAGAAGGTTGGAGTTGACTTGTTTCACTGCAAATGGTAAGGAGTATTTGTTGACTTGACAAATTACCCTGAAATTGCACTCTTGTCCAGCACTACACCAACACCCATTTCGCATTATATTTTTTTCCCACTAGTTCAGACTTCAGGTCTGCTATATCCTAAAAGTAAAAAGTTTAAAAAAGTGTGCAAATCATTGAGACTTTAAAAAAAAAGTAGCACATAGTGGGACTGATCAATACTTGGCTTTGTCTTACAGAGCAGCGCCCTTGGAATATGGCCGGTCACCTGCAGAAATCCTAATGGGATGCAAGTTGCGTTCCAGGTTGCCTATTCTCTGCCTGAATGACTGCCCATTAGCTGTGCAGGATAGGGCCTGCACAAAACTGCTAGTGTTGTCCCCATCGACAAGTCAGGATGTGGTTTGAATTCGGGGTCCGGATTCATGGGATAGAAAGGCTACTGTATTGGAGGTGGTTGCACCTCAGTCAGGACAGAAGATGGGGCTGTGTATTGGTGCAATAGACAAAGCCTTTTGATGACGCTCAGCACAGGCATACTGCTACTGGACACAGGAAAAAAGAATGGACAACAAGTGGGGATGTTCCTGTGACACCAGGGACTGGGAGAGTGACAGTAGTGGGAATGTTCCTGTGACACCAGGGACTGGGAGAGTGACAGTAGTGGGAATGTTCCTGTGACACCAGGGACTGGGAGAGTGACAGTAGTGGGAATGTTCCTGTGACACCAGGGACTGGGAGAGTGACAGTAGTGGGAATGTTCCTGTGACACCAGGGACTGGGAGAGTGACAGTAGTGGGAATGTTCCTGTGACACCAGGGACTGGGAGAGTGACAGTAGTGGGAATGTTACTGTGACACCAGGGACTGGGAGAGGGAAGGTAGTGGGAATGTTCCTGTGACACCAGGGACTGGGAGAGTGACAGTAGTGGGGATGTTCCTGTGACACCAGGGACTGGGAGAGTGACGGTAGTGGGAATGTTCCTGTGACACCAGGGACTGGGAGAGTGACAGTAGTGGGGATGTTCCTGTGACACCAGGGACTGGGAGAGTGACAGTAGTGGGGATGTTCCTGTGACACCAGGGACTGGGAGAGTGACGGTAGTGGGAATGTTCCTGTGACACCAGGGACTGGGAGAGTGACAGTAGTGGGGATGTTCCTGTGACACCAGGGACTGGGAGAGTGACGGTAGTGGGAATGTTCCTGTGACACCAGGGACTGGGAGAGTGACAGTAGTGGGAATGTTCCTGTGACACCAGGGACTGGGAGAGTGAAGGTAGTGGGAATGTTCCTGTGACACCAGAGACTGGGAGAGTGAAGGTAGTGGGAATGTTCCTGTGACACCAGGGACTGGGAGAGGGAAGGTAGTGGGAATGTTCCTGTGACACCAGTGACTGGGAGTATGACAGATTGGGACAGTACCTCAGAACCAGCACAGGTCTAGTAGGTGAGCAGCCTCTAGTAAAGATAAAGTTAAGCATATTGCTTGCATAAATCATTTCACTGGTTCAACTGGGACTCATTCAGGCTTTTCAGTCATCCCTCTAAAGCAGACAGTTCATAATGCAGTTTGGACTTAATCACATTGACAGGAGTTGTCACTGAAAGTGCTACACAGCACCGGTTTTATACAAGTGCCTCTTTATTCACATCAAAAAAGACAATGCTATGACTAGCTACATGCAGAAAAACATTAAAGGGATACCTCAGGATTTTGTAAATGAGGCCCTTGCTCTACTTCCCCAGAGTAAGTCTACGGGTATCTAAGGTTAGTTAGCATTGGTTTGCAAAACTAGCTCTAAATTCCTTCATACCAACCAGACCTAAAAATGGTATCCACTAGTTCAATCGAACTCCGGGGAAATAGAGCAAATCATTGCCAAAATCTCTAAGTATCCCTTTAAGCATAATGTTTTGGGGCCAATACTTGTGAATTGACAGTATTCTAGAACAATGACTAGCCGTTGTTATAACTGACAAATCGACAAACAAGCAGAAACAGTCATATCAAAGTATTATATTCACAAAGCTGAGTGTTGGTGACAACAGCCTTGCTCAACTTGCCAACCGCACAGCAAGCCAATTAGGGACCGAGCCCCCCCCCCAAAATACAAAATATATTCTGGAGCGCTCATTAAAGGTAACATATTAAATGCATTTTCTTTTAACACTTAAAATCATAGAAATTCCAATTCATAAATGAAAATGTTGACCCATTGTCCAAGTATCCACCATGAGTAAAGTCAGTCAGTCTTCTGTCCACTCAGTCCTGGCGAGTCTGTCCCAGTGTTGCCCATGGGCGACAGACCGTGCCCAGTCATTGTGCATTGTCATGGTCTCCATTACGCATCAGAGCGGAAGCCGTCTTGTCTTCACACGAGCTGCACAGATGCAGCCAGGAGATAACCCTGCAGGTACTGGAGGGCCTCAGCATTCAGGCTGGTGCTCAACATAGAGAGGACCTGCCATTGGGGAGAAGAGGAGAGAGTCACTCATCTGTCAACTACTAAAATGTAAGCATCTATATACACTACACAAAATAATCAACTATTTGCAGTCTAAGCATGTACCGCTGCAAGGGTTCGAATCTGACCCACTGCTCTTTCAGCAGTCTCGCATCTACATTTGATATGACTCACCTCCAAAACATATTCTTCATTTTTGTAGCATTTGATATGACTTGACTAGGTATCAAACCCCACACCTTCCAATCCCAGAGCAGACACTAACCACAGGTGGTTTAACTTCTACACCATTTTGTTTTAAACTCTGCTTAAAACTGAACGTCTGACTCGTATGAAGCGGGTAGAAGATTGGAATGCAAGGTGGATGTGCCATCTCTTGTAGTCTTGCTGTATAGATGTTCCTGCTATAAGGAATGATTTAGCCAAGAGCCCCAATGCCTCTAAACATAGCCCATAGTATTCATGCATTTTAATATATAACCTTACCCGCCCAGGACAGGCAGTGGATAGCTTGTGGAGGGACTGCGCTAGCAGGATCTTGGGGTTGCTGACAGCGTCGCCGATGGGGTCGTGCTCCTTCTTCCCAGCAAAGGCCAACTGGGAGAAAGCCGTCTGGTAACTGGCTGTGTCCTCAATGTCAATGAAGTGCTCGTCGTCAGGGATGCTGTCATCCTCTGGCAGCTCAAACAGACCAATCAGGGCCTGGAGCAGGGGGGGTCCTAAAGAATAAACAATTTAGCAGACCATTAATTTACTAGAAACACTGAAGTGTGATAATACTTCAGGACCGTTTCTCACCAGAGTTTGGTGTACTCTGTGTCCATCATTGCCGGGCACTCAGTGAGGATCTTGATGATGCCCACGGCACAGATCTTCTTCTCCACTGGGCCAGACACCTTCTGCACCTCTGGAATGACTATCTTCTCCAGCACCATGCCAAACATCCTACAAGAGAGAATACCCAGTACTGAGAATACCTTTGCGCATGACTATCAGAATAATTACGGACTGTGATTAAACTTCCAGGCTTATCCTTTCACATATGACATGGTTGGCCTTTAAAACCAAAAGGGAGAACTGACTGGTTTGTGTTCAGCGAGCAGATCTGCACACTTAGCTTTAAGGCTACACTAATGAACATATCAATGATGGAAAACACGTCAAACATGCTAGTCTCATTTCATCTGACAAGAGACTTACTTTGGCTGTATGCTGTCAAAGATCTCCTGCAGAGCAATGGCTCCATACTTGACACCATACAGATTGATAAAAACCATGAAACCTATGGAGAAGAGGACCTTTGAAAATGTGCAGCATTGAGGAGAGATCAGAGCCACACTATGTACATTTTGAAACTAGGCTAATACAACCAGACACTGTTGTTATGCGAGCATGACAAAGACCAAGAGGATGTGTGTGCAGTTTCAATTGTACTTCAAAATAAACAATGTCAACATTAGTTTTAAGCTGTACTCACTCTTGATGAACTTGGTCGTTTTGGAGCTCTGCAGTCTCTGGAAGAGGAGAATGAAGATCTGTTTCCTGTACTGAACAATGGACTCCCTGAGAAAGAGAGAGCAAGACAACTCATGATACAGCCGCCCTAAAAATTACAGACAAAGTCCTTAATTTAGTTATCAGATAGACAGGTGGAAGTGGTCGACTCACGTGGGCATGTGCTCTATGATGCTGTTCATCAGGTAGAAACCTTGGTGGTCATTGGCCTTGGAGGCTATGAGCTTCTGGAAGACTCCTAGCAGACCAGGCTGTACAGGGAGAGCAGTTTAACGGCAGATTATCACAACTAACCAATTGCACACCTCAGTTCAACTAAGACTGGTAGATTACAGAATATTATGTACAGTAAGAGTCCTATTACCACCAACATGCCCCCAGATGTTACTCACTATTTTGTCAGCAGCAGAGCTGGCTATGGTGGCAGCCCCCTTCTCCAGGTAGGCCTGAAGCAGGCGCACCAGAGGGGGGATGTTGCCAGTGCGTTCCCAAAGCACGGGCTGCAGCAGGTGGGGGAACAGGGCCATGTAGGAGTTAGGGATGGAGCTGGTGTGGATCTCCAGAAGCAGAGACATCACCTGGAACACGTAGGGCACAAACTCTGCAACAGAAGGGGGGAAAGTTGATGTAAGAAGGTCAATGTGTAGTTTGTCAAGCTTGCATACATGCAGTTCAGAGGATGGCTCCACAAACCCTTCACCCCTTCTGATGTCAACACTCATTTTAACCTGGTAGCACCCCACTTCCTGTTGAACGAGGGAGAGCTTGGTTTGTTGTTTTGGAAAGTCCATTGAAAAAGTTGTTACTAGCTAGCTACCTTTTTTTAGTTAAGATACCGAAATACAGTAGCTGGGACCACTGTGTCCAGTGATACTACCCGATCCTGTAACGCTTAGATAATATCTTATGTCAAGTGTTATTGCAGTGTTGTGGTTGCAGGTTCACCTGGCACATCTAAAGTATTTTCCTTTTGTGGTGTTACTATAGGCCACCAAGTGAAATGCTTGATAGTGTATATGTACCCATTTCCAGCGCCGACAGAGATGGCCACCCTTGATCCTTGTTATTCTAACTTCCGCGAGGCATATAAGGCCCTCCCACACCCTCCTTTCGGAAAAGCTGACTACGACTCCATTTTGTTGCTTCCAGCCTACAGACAAACTAAAACAGGAAGCTCCTGCGCTCAGGTCTGTTCAACCAATCTGATACCACGCTTCAAGATAGCGTCGATGACGTGGATTGGTATAGGTTTCGCATTGCGTCAAACATTGACGAATACACAGATTCAGTGAGTGAGTTCATTGGCGATTACGTACCCACAGCAACTATTAATACATTCCCAAAACAGAAACTGAAAGCGCGAACCACTGCTTTTAACCTGGGCAAGGTGACCGGAAACATGTCATAATACAAACAGTGTAGCTATTCCCCCCGCAAGGCAATCAAACAAGCTAAGCGTCAGTAGAGAGGTATGTGGCAGGGCCTACAGTCATTCATGGATTACAAAAAGAAAACCAGCCCCGTCGCAGACCAGGATGTCTTGCTCCCAGAGACTCAACTTCTTTGCTCGCTTTGAGGACAGTACAGTGCCACTGACACGACCCGCTACAAAAAAACCTGTGGACTCTCCTTCACTGCAGCCGACGGGAGCAAAACATTTAAACGCGTTAATCCTCGCCAGACGGCATCCCTGGCCGCGTCCTCAGAGCATGAGCAGACCAGCTGGCTGGTGTGTTTACTGACATATTCAATCAATCCTTATCCCAGTCTGCTGTTCCCACATGCTTCAAGAGGGCCACCATTGTTCCTGTTCCCAAGAAAACTAAGGTAACAGAGCTAAACAACTCACCCCGTAGCAGTCACTTCTGTCATCATAAAGTGCTTTGAGAGACTGGTTAAGGACCATATCACCTCCACCCTAGACACATTCAAAATTGCTTGACGCAATCGCAACCACACTGCCCTACCCCATCTGGACAAGAGGAATACCTGTGGGAATGCTGTTCATTGACTACAACTCAGTATTTAACACCATAGCACCCTCCAAACTCGTCATCAAGCTCGAGAGCTTGGGTCTCGACCCTGCCCTGTGCAACTGGGTACTGGACTTCCTGACGGGCCTCCCCCAGGTGGTGAGGGTAGGTAACATCTCCACCCCTCATCCTCAACACTGGGGCCCCACAAGGGTACGTTCTGAGCCTTCTCCTGTACTCCCTGTTCACCCACGACTGCGTGGCCATGCACGCCTCCAACTCAATCATCAAGTTTGCAGACGACACTAGTGGTAGACTTGATTACCAACAATGATGAGACGGCCTAGAGGGAGGTGAGGGCCCTCGGAGTGTGGTGTCAGGAAAATACACTCAACGTCAACAAAACAAAGGAGATGATCAGCAGAGCACCCCCCAAATCCACATCGACGGGACAGTAGTGGAGATGGTAGTAAGTTAAGTTCCTCGGCGTACACATCACAGACAAACTGAATTGGTCCACCCACACAGACAGTGTGGTGAAGGCGGCGCAGCAGCGCCTCTTCAACTTCAGGAGGCTGAAGAAATTTGGCTTGTCACCAAAAGCACTCACAAATTTACAGATTCACAATCGAGAGCATCCTGTCGGGCTGTATCACCGCCTGGTACGGCAACTACTCCGCCCACAACCGTAAGGCTCTCCAGAGGGTAGTGAGGTCTGCACAACATATCACCAGGGGAAAACTACCTGCCCTCCAGGACACCTACACCACCCGATGTCACAGGAAGGCCAAACATTGAGTGGCTGCTGCCATACATGTAAAAAAATGTATCACTAGCCACTTTAAACAATGCCACTTAATGTTTACATAACCCATCTCATATGTATATACTGTACTCCATACGATCTACTGCATCTTATCTATGCCGTTCTGTACCATCACTTATTCATATAACTATGTAGATATTCTTCATCCCTTTACACCTGTGTGTATAAGGTAGTAGTTGTGGAATTGTTAAGTTAGATTACTCGGTTATTACTGCATTGTCAGAACTTTACATTAATCATTGGGTACATCATACAAAAAAACAGAGAAATCTTAAATAGGCACTTAATTCATGTTCAAATTCACAACATAACATAACATAACATAACATACATACATACATTTCATCATTCAGCCCTTTAGGAAATAATGTCTGGACGATGAAAATCCCAAAACATTCCCTTCTACTCAGTATTATTGATATCACCTCCCCAGTCTGAAATCTTAACTTTCTATGCCACAAATCTAAAAAAAATATATCTAAAAAAAAAAAAGTAGAAATATCATGCTTCAGGTCATTGAAATGTACTGCGACTGGATAATCCCTGTCGTTTCTCCTGATTTAACTTTTGTGCTCACTATTTCTCTGTTGAGAACGAGAGGTTACCGACATAGCAGAGCCCACATGGACATTTAATAATGTAAATAATATAGGTGGAACCGTTTTCCTGTGTGTGAGTGGCAGAAATATTCACACTTCATATTGTTGCACTGTGCGCATCCTCTGCATTTATATCTACCATTTGGTAGAGGGCATAAAAGGGCTTGGCTGATATTCTTTTGTGGCTGGCAGTTGGCATGAACCAATTTAATCGCGTAAATTGCGATCTCTCCTATACACAATAAGTGGTGGATTTTGAAATTCAGGCGGCAAAGCTGTGTCCGATGATAAAATATGCCAGTGTTTGTTGACCACACCTCCCACTTTTATATGTAGTTGTGAACATTACGGTGTTTTCTTTAGCGGGTCTCTTTTTTTAACAGTTTCTCGTGTTTTTTCCAATGCCAAATTAAGAGCTTCATCCACACATTGTGGCTCATAGCCTCTTAGAAACCTAATCTCCGCAGCTTTTCCTAGATAATCCTCTGAGGAGGGGCAGATACGGCGCAGTCTGAAAAATTGGCTACTTGGAAGTCCCCTTTTTAATGGCTCAGGGTGGAAGCTGTCCCCTTGTAATAGTGTATTTGTGTCCGTTTCTTTTCTATACAAAGTTGTAGACAGGGTTCCATTTGATTTCTCAATCCACATATAGGTAATGAACACGTTGAGTGTCATGTTCAATCGTGAATTTGAGATTAAGGTCAATGTCAATCTGACAGCTCTTTTTCAGTTCCTTCCCACATGCAAAAAATTGCAATATATCGATACCACTTCAGGACTTTGTTAAAAAAATGGATTGTCATTGTTAAAACATTCTTCAAAAAGACAAAGGCTAGCATAACTCAGAGCGAATGTGGAGCCCATCGATGTTCCATTCGCGTACGAGGTAGTATTCACCATCAAACCTAAAATAGTTACACGTCAAAACATATTCAGCTCTAAAATGAAGTTTGTTGGTAGATACTCATTAGTATCTCCCAAATAGTGTGCTTGTGCTGCCAACCCCCACACATGGGGAATGCTGGTATATAGACTCGACATCTAATGTGACCAGAATACAGTCTTCTTTTAAACCCGTTATTGGTGAGATCTTGTTTATGAAGTCTATAGAGCAGAGTCTTTTAGATATGGCAATGATTGCACATGAGTTTTAATAAGAGTCTACAAAGTTCGACAATGGCTCTAGCATTGAGCCTATTCCTACAACCACTGGTCTGCCTGGATAGTTGCCTTGTGTTTTAAGTTTGTGTAATTTCGACAAAATGTACAAGCATGGACGTATGGCACATTTGCAACAAAGATATTCAGATTCAGGTTGAGATGGTGTTTTTCTTCATATGATGTACCAAACGACTAATATAAACTTGCCATGTCCTCATTGTGATTTTACAGACGTGTTTCATAAGTCTTATTTATACACTTTCAGAATATTTATGAAATGCATATTGATATATTTGGGAGAACTCATTTGTTTTCCCCTTTGCCTTCAACCCCATTCAAATGTGTAGAACGGATGTGGGAGGGGCTAGGTCTACATAAGGGAACACATTTAAAGAAATCCACAGAAGCTCTGATGAAGGCCGATACATAAGCTTATTAAATATCAGTGATACTATCAAGAGTAGTGCGCGGTTTCATTTTTCCTTCATCTTGTTCAACTGTTGCCATGCACCTGCAAATTAGATTACTCGGATGTGCGAGTGCGTTTTGAACTTTGAAAGAGATGTGGCAAAGTGGATAATAATTCTGACTACACATCTCACTGCACATTTTGAAATTTGACTAAAAGCAGCAAAAATAAACTGTATTATAGCCAAGATCAATGGTATAAAGAATGATGGGGGGGGGTGCCTAAATTATGGGCTGAAAGACAAATTCAACTCCCATCTTTCATTGAGTCAGATGGCTTATTCATCAAAACCTTTTGATATTGACAATTATTTCATTGGCAAAGTAGCCAGACTTAGGCAGGAAATGCCAACAATGGAACAATGACCAATCATACTCATGCATTTTTATTTATTTAAAGAAAAGCATTGTAAGGTCCAATTTTGTCAATGTAGTGTGGGAGAGGTGGTACCGAGGACGGTAGCTGACTACAGCCACTCCTGTCATATTTTTTAATCTGAGCCTAGAGGAAAGTGTTTGTCCTCAGGCCTGGTTTGAAGCAAAAATAATTTAGCTAACCAAGAGGGGCAAAGCGGCCTTACCTGGTTCTAAGAGCAGACCTGCCAGCTCTTAAAAACTGTAGGAAAAAAAATGTAGTTTGACCAAATACAATGCTATTTCTCTGCAAACAAAATAACTGACTTTGAGCATGCTTATAGAGAAGGGCACTAAACATGTACTGCACTGACAAATGACTGGTTGAAAGAAATTGATAGCTGTACGGTTAAATTTCAATGCAGCCTTTGTTATTATTGACCATAAAAAGGTAGAGAAAAAGTATGCGTTGTGGCTTTTCAACCACTGCTCTGAATCCACAATATGGCAATCGAAAGAACTGAGGGTTTTATTTCATTGAAGCTTCTATGTCAAACATGTAAAGTGTGGTGTACCGTAGGGCAGTTCTCTAGACCCTGTACTCTTTTCTATTTTTTACCAATGACCTGCGGCTGGCATTAAAAGGCATGCATGTCCATGTATTCTGATGAGTCAACCATAGCTAATGAAGTCACTGAAACCCTCAGAGTTGCAGTGTGTTTTCAAATGAGTGGCCAGTAATAAGCTGGTCCTGAACATTAAAACTAAGAGCATTGAATTTGGTACAAATCATTCCCTAAGTTCTAGACCTCAGCTGTATCTGGTAATGAATGGTATGGCTGTTGAACAAAATGTTAAGACAAAATGACTTGTTGTTACCTTAGATTGTAAACTGTCACGGTCAAAACATATAGATTCAATGGTTGTAAAGTTGAGGAGAGGCATGTCTGTAATAAAGAGACGCTCTGCTTTTTTGACACCACACTCCACAATGTCCTGCAGGCTCTAGTTTTATCTTATCTTGATTATTGTCCAGTCATATGGTCAAGTGCTGCAAAGAAAGACTTAATTACCAAACTTGGATTGAAAAAACAAATAAAGCAACACCAAGGCACAACACCTCACCCAAATGTGACCTACTTGTGTGAATGTACCGAGCTGTGTAACTGATCGATGCACACACACGTTAATGTTTTTAAATGTACATTTTTAAAAGTATTTTTTTGTTATGTGTCGAACCCCAATAAGACTAGCTATCGCCATTGTCATCGGCTAATGGGGATCCAATAAATAAAAATAATTTACCTTCCACTCACTTTCCTAGGCCTGTCCTAAGATGAGCAATCTTATGCTTAACATGGACTGCTGTAACCTGCTTTCTAGGGTAAAGCCACATACCCTGTACGTCATTCTGTAGGATCTCAGTGAAGACTGGGAAGAGGGCCTCCTCAAAGCTGCCCACAGTGGTAGGGTTGGCCTTGCAGGTGATCCGGATAGACAGGCACAGGGACTCAAACAGGTAGTGATTAAAGTGAGGCTTGCTGGGGTTCTGAAAGAAACACATGATACCGGTATATACAGCTGCCACTTGGACACAATGTACGTCAGCTCATGTGTGTATGCATCCACCGCACAGACAAGGGTGTGACCTACCTTGCTAACTAGGAGGAGCTTGTGAGTGAGCTGGCCAATCAGTGTGGGGATGTAAGGAACAATGGTCTCCTGCAGGAGGGAAAAGCTGCGCATGATGGCTGGAAGAGAATGAAGGAGCTGTCAGGGTAGAAAACAAGGATCGCATACTCTAAAATAAAATTAGAAATATATATATTTTTTAAACCATTGCCCACAAAAGCTTAAGTAGTAACATGAGGTTGTCCGCAACCTCATGTCACCACAAAATGATAGTTATCCTAGGATAGATAATAATCATCCTAGCCGCAAAAGGATAGTTAGACATATCATTAAAAATATTTCAGTTATTAGCAGAGCAGTTAACCCTCAAACTCCCGTACCTTTCATGATATATTCGTTCTCTGATGAGCCAGGCAGAGCCAGGGCTTTGAACAGGTTGTTGAGCAGCTGTTCCGTGAAGGGGGCCATCTCTGTAGGAGTGATACTGAAACACATTGTGTAGTGTTGGATAAGATTAAGATAATCAACTATAGACTTAACGTAGCTGGGTAACTACTCACAGTGTGGAGTTGTTGGGGCCCCTCATGGTAAAAAGTCTCTCCAGGGCGTGGGCAGCGTAGGTGTGCTCCACTGTGCTCTCCGCCTGTAGGTGGGCCACCAGCAGAGGGACAGCCTGCAGCAGCTGCTCTTTGGGCAACTGGAAGACAAGAGGGTACAGAGGAGGACTGGATATTCACAGGCCCCTCAAAGTGTTGATTTCAACCTTTAAGTAGGCTGAACTCATGACAGTGAATTTTCAGAGGAGAAAAAACCAAAACAAACCTGACTCCTGAAGATCATGACGTATTTGATGGCATCAGCCTTCAACACTGGAAACTCATTGACTAGAATAGAACAGAGTAAAAGCATGTTTGATAAAAGTGCAGATAAAGCAATCCACAGCTGTGACAATGAATTCATTAATCATTTGTTTATCCGTTCAACTTTATATGTACCGTTTTGGGAATTGAGGTCTGTGAGAATGTGGTTCACAAAGAATTCTGTGAGGTTCACCAACTCGTTAGCCTGGGTGATACCATGCTTAAAAAGATACACATTTTACATTACTCAATGTCTACTGAAATCATGTTTATAATCCAGCAATGTTACACAAACACACCCAAATACAAAAGGAAGTATAACCATACCTTCGCTGTCTGAGCTTTAGAGGCCAGAGATGTGACCAGGTAGATGGCAGCATCTTTGTGCTTCCAGTTCACCACTGGGTTCTTGGCATACTCCCCCAGCATGGAGTTCACATAGCCAGAGAAGATGGCTGTGACCGGGCCCTCAAAGAACTTACACAGACCCCTCACTAAGTCACAGGCAGCCCTGCGCCGAGTGTCTATGTCTTTAGGGAGGAGACATAACAGAGGGGTCAACAACCGTATGCTTAAACAATACTCCAGCTCATTTTTGGGTTATTACCTGATCCTTCAAGATCTCTTCGGATATATTCTTCAGAGTTATCCTCAAAGGCCTCCTCATCAGCACCTAGAAACCAAAGAAATCTATGCATCTGTACCAGAGACCATTATGCAGATATCTGCCATTAAAGTACAATGCCATGTATTAAATACCCATTCATGCCCAAGACACTATTTCAGTCTCAACTCACTTCTGAACTCCATGTTGGGCACAATGACCTTCTCACAGATACTGGTGAGTGTGTTCTGGTCCTCAAACAGATGCTTGTAGTGGGGCCTTTCACACACAGATGCCAGGAACTGAATAGCATTGCTCACAAGCTATATCACAAAACAAAAAGCAGCAAATATATTAGCAGGCGGTCCACATGATCTATTGATAAGGTACATGAATGTGTCATCAGCAGCCTCACCAGGTCGTACTTGACCTCCTGGCCTGCGGAGACCAGCAGGTTCCAGATAGCAGTGACAAAGCGAGGCAGGTAAGGCTGGAACTCTTCATCGTACTTCTGGGCGTAAAGAGCAGCGTTGTCACAGATCTGAGATTTGAGCAGCTCCAGAAGACCTGCCTCCTCTTCATCCTGTTGGGTGAAAAAGACAAG
This sequence comes from Oncorhynchus gorbuscha, assembly GCF_021184085.1. Lineage (NCBI taxonomy): Eukaryota > Metazoa > Chordata > Actinopteri > Salmoniformes > Salmonidae > Oncorhynchus > Oncorhynchus gorbuscha. The sequence continues at coordinate 32,844,868 of NC_060175.1, read as the reverse complement.
GTTATCAAAGATTGAATCAACTGATGTAGTAACTTGAACATTTTACAAGTGAAAGTCCACTCACATCTGTTTGTAGTAGCTTGTTATCCAAGGTCAACAAGTTATGGAAATTAGACATCCAGGTCTCCATGTTGTCCTCAAAAAACTCAGGAAGGTCCTGTGAAGGCAGTGAAAGTTGGAAGGATGAGATTACTTTTACTCCAGTGAAAAGCACATGACAACTCAGCAACATGCAGCATGTCCTTGTGGTCATAAAGCAGATAAGAGACACACCTGGAAGTTGAGACTGTAGAAGAGTTTTGAAATCAGAGTAAGGGACGAGAAGAGGATCTTCAAAGCATTGATGTCCGTCGCATGGGTCTGACACAGCTCAATGGTGGCCTGAGAAACAATATACATGAATAACAGACAATGACTTCCCATGTCTGAATAATTTAGGTCCTACAAACTAAAAGCAGGCGATGGCCAGTACCAATTTCATGAACTGTTGTTTTTACTTGAAATATATTTAAATTGTTAGGGTTGATTAACTCTGTAAACAACCTTGAAGAGTTCAGTCAGTGGACTCGCAAACGTGTCCAACACCAGTTTAATCTCCAGCCACAGCTCATTCGACTTAAACTCGTGACGATACCTGGAAAATAGAAGATCAGTGTAAACATCTTTAAAAACTAACCAAAGACATAATTCACTATTACACCTATCATTAGAGGACCACGTTCATGCCCATGGTGATTAACCTCTTGAAAAGTGAGTGTGCGGTCCGGAGCACTCCGTTAATGATGTGGAAGTCTCCGCTCTGGAAGCGGGTCACCATCTCTGTCAAGAGGTCCGGCCACTTCATAGGGAAGTCCTCTCTGCCGATGATGCTGATGGCATCACTCAACTGTAGAAGAACAGTAAACACTAGAGTAAAACTAATACATATGGAAATGGCCCTTTTTATTGCGTAAAAGGATTATCCTAAAGGATTGTGAACTCATGTAGACGGATTCCAAGAACCTCTGATTAAAGTAATTCAAACCAGCACCAGCTCACTGACTATGTACAATAGATTGACAGGTAACAGGTCTTGCCTCTTGTGCAGACATACCTGTTTCTGAATCTGTTCAGGGCTGCTCAACATCAAATGTACAATGTTGGCCTTGATAGTGGTTCGGTCAGGATCTGAGATTTTGTTTGGTTCATCTTCAATCTGAAAGCGATATTAGGATACAAAGTAGGACTTGTCATGCCAACGTTGGGCCAACAATACTTGCACAACTCATAACACTTTGATTTGTTCCAATATTCAGGCAACCACTAACTAACTTACTATGCGCCAGTTTCTCTTGATGTAGTTTTTAAAGGTGACCGCTGCACACACCCGGATCACGTTGTCTTGAGATTTCTCCAATAATGTAAGCAGCAATATTGGGTAGTTCTGGTTCCCTTCAACTGACTCAAGAAACTTTTCAGCTGGAAGAAAATAGGGAAATAAGAATATTCCAGTCAAGCAACAGGAAATTGTACATAATGCCCAAAGTATGCATGTTCATACCATGACTGATCTGTGCATGGGTGTTTTAAATGAACATGCATTCTACTCTGAGCTCCCATACCTGGACGCCTGACTGATTGATCCGGGTCCAGAGTTTTGCGCATAAATTCTGTGAGTGTCTGAAGGTTTCCATCATTCAGCTCCATGGTGCCCTAGAAAGAAAGTCAGTCATTACATTAGACATGGTGATGGTCTCAACTAGATGACTATTAGCTGATAAGACACAACTTTTTATTTAGTCACATTCACAGGGTCGCAGATTTAGTTGCAGTGTACAGGGAAATACCTAACTGCCGAGCTCCAACAGTGCAGGTGTGAAACGATAGAGGTTTATTGTCATTCAATGGCGTCTCCAGCTACCCACTTTCTAATCATGCGCAGTAACTTCACACCTACTCACTAACATTTCACCGCACGACGACGACACCTGAAGGCATAGATAGTTGTATTCAGCCAATCAATTTGACTAAGTCAAGCAAGCTAGCCTTGCATCATCTTTGTGCTCCAATGGAATTCGTTATTTTCCAGAGGTCAGAAACTTTATCCAATCACAGTAAATTTGGGGCGGGACATGGAGGCTGCAGTTACTCACTAGCTAGCAATTTTAGCACTGTACTCTGGCATGGTGCTCATTCAACAATATTTACGTTTCACTAGTTTAGAACTGTAGGATAAAAAATATCCAACACTAGTTTCAATAATATAAAACGTAGCTACCGAATGACTGAGCATGTTAGCTAGCTAAGTTACTTATGTAACTAATAACAGGCTAAACTAGCCATGACTGTCTGGTAGGCCAGCAGTACTAGCAAAAATAGCCTAAATGACAGCCATGCCATGGCTAACTTAAAACGTCTTCTTGCGCGCTAGTATCTGATGCGCGTGTTACATTTGGGCGAATTAGTTAACGTTAGCTAGTTCTGAAATCATTTCCTGTAAAAAAAAACTGCCTATTCTGTAGTGACCTCGTGGTATAGTACTATCTGTGAATGAATATTTTGCAAGTAACTAGCTAGCCATTTACCTAGCTTGCTAATGCTAGTTACTTAACTTACCAAGCTAAATTATCCACGATGGGAAAATTAGAAATGGCTACCGCAGTTTATCTCTACAAACTAGCCAACAATGTACATGCATATGTGTAATTTGATAGAGCGATGAGATTACAAAGAGCTCTCATACCTTCTCTTGCTTTTGTCTCAGCCGGCGTCTGTGCTGTTATTCGCTGCTGCCGGACGAAATGGCTTTCAAAATCTTAAACCACTGGGCGGTCTGTGCACTGGGCGTGCGCAAACAAGTTTGGAAAACCACGCTGGACAAGCCCCAGCGCACTTGAAAAGAAGGGATGGGCATGGGCGAGTGTTCGGACGAGATTGTATATACAATATGGACTAATGAATTGATCACAATTATTGATTGATCAAGTATGTTCACCTAGTCATTGGGATTGTTCATCGTGCCTACTGCCTGATCTACAAATCACCTTCCATCATAAATAACTAGCCTACTCATCATTGTAGAGCAGTCGGTCAGTGACAATTTACCAAATATACATTACGGTTTTGATCCTCATAGTCAGGTCATGGAAGACTGCATTTAGACAGGCAGCTGAATTGGGATCTTCTCTCACTAATTGGTATTTTGGCCAGTCACATCAGATCTTTTCAGCATTGATCTGATCGGTTCAAAGACCAATTAGAGAAAAAATATCAGAATTGGTTAAACCAGCCTAATGGAACAACTTAAAGAAAAAACAATGTATGTTGGTTCCCCTTCTCGTTTCTTGTCTGGTGCAGAGTCACCACTGGATTCCCACTGCCCACTAGAATGTTCCATATTGTAGTATACAGCCACTAAATTAGCAGTCAAGAACAAGTCCCTTCTCTGCATTTTTTATGAAAACGTTTATCCATCACAGAAACATTAAATACAATAATGCACTTGTTAGAACAATTAAAATACAGACACAAAACAGCTTGAACAGAGTAAGCAAGCTAATTTAACCATTCTACAAACGAATGCCCACATTTAACGTAACATAACAAAACAACATTTACACATTTTCAAATGAGCCTAAACCCATTTCCTGTCTGACAGTGTCGGGAGCAGTGGCTCAGATATCCTACTGGTTGTTCGTCTGGAGGATGTTCAGTGTATCACGCAGCAACAGGTCTTGCAGACGCCACAGTGAGTCTGCCATTGTGGAATGGGCGCCCTTGCTCTTCAGCCAATGGGACGGCAGCCGGCTCTCATGCTCCTTGGTCATTCGCACATCTTTCTTTCGAGCTGCTGAAACATTCCCACATACACAGCACATACATACACAAGGTTATTAGGAAATAGTACATTTATTTCTATTTAACTAGGAAAGTCAGTTAAGAACTAATACTTATTTACAATGATGGCCTACCAAAAGGCCTAAAGGGACAGGGGCCTGGGATTAATAAATACAATATAGGACAAAACACAAATCACAACAAGAGAGACAACACTACATAAAGAGAAACCTAAGACAACAACATAAGGCAGCATCACATGACAACACAGCATGGTAGAAACACAACATGGTACAAATATTATTGGGCAAAGTCTACAGCACAAAGGTCAAGAAGGTAGAGACAACAATACATTATACAAATGCAGCCACAACTCAGTAAGCGTGTCCATGATTGAGTCTTTGAATGAAGAGATTGAGATAAAACTGTCCAGTTTGAGTGCTTGTTGCAGCTTGTTCCAGTCACTAGCTGCAGCGAACTGAAAAGAGGAGCGACCCAGGGATGTGTGTGCTTCGGGGACCTTTAACAGAATGTGACTGGCAGAATGGGTGTTGTATGTGGAGAATGAGGGCTGCAGTAGATATCTCAGAGAGGGGGGGCTAAGAGGGTTTTATAAATAAGCATCAACCAGTGGGCCTTGCGACGGGTTTACAGAGATGACCAGTTTACAGAGGAGTATAGAGTGCAGTGATGTATCCTATAAGGAGCATTGGTGGCAAATCTGATGGCTGAATGGTAAAGAACATCTCGCCGCTCGAGAGCACCCTTACCTGCCGAGCTATAAATTACGTCTCCATAATCTAGCATGGTGGGGTGAAAGAGGAGCAATTACAATAGAGGAAACCAAGTCTAGATTTAACTTTAGCCTGCAGCGTTGATATGTGCTGAGAGAAGGACAGTGCACCGTCTAGCCATACTCCCAAGTACTTGTATGCGGTGACTACCTCAATCTCTAAACCCTCAGAGGTAGTAATAACACCTGTTGGAAGAGGAGCATTCTTCTTACCAAACCATATGACCTTTGTTTTGTAGGTGTTCAGAACAAGGTCAAGGGTATAGAAAGCACACACTGTACATTCATGATACACTATGCAGGCAAGGACAAATTATACTACTGTCTGTATATGTTTTTTCTGTTGTTCAAGAAGGTAATTTACTGATACATCAATCACTGAAATATTGTACAAGTGATTTGTAAATTTGTTGGGGTGTAAATCACTTTCTTTCAGTGATGAGTGTTCACCTGAGAGAGTTTGGTCCCACTTGCTGATGGTGGAGGACTCTGCATTAAGTCCCTCAATGTACTTCAGGTATGCCTCTGAGTGGAGCAGGCGCCTAGGCTTGGTTGGAGGGTCTACAAATAAGGGTGTTGAGGGCTGCTGGAAGGCAGGCTGGCCCTGTCTTGGGTAGGGTGGTGGGGCCTGCTGTCGGGATCAATCATAAAATGAAAACAGTGTCAAGGGCCTCTTTACTCATTCTCAAATACAGATGTGAGTAATAAAATAACAAGCATTTACAGTCTGTGCTGTAAATGCTTCCACTTTATTTTTACTTTATTTTAAATACACTAAATGAATAATAATTATATTTCAAGAAATATCCAATTCTGGGAAATGTGTCTGTAGACTTGTATTTAACCTACCTCCCCACTCGGTGCGAGACTAGTCCATGTGAGCGAATATAGACGCAGTCTCCCACTTTTAGCCAGGTGTCGTTGTAGTAGAGCTGCTCATAGTACTGGCAGCCTGGCTCCCTATTGGTCATGTCCAGGGTTACATCGTCCCTCTCCTACACATACACACACAGTCAGGTTGTCTTTGTTTGCACTCTGTTGGATCACATTTAATCAAAGTCATAGTGGCCATGATTTCCAACCACTCACCTTATCCACAATAGTGTCCACGGCTTTGCCCTCTTCTTGTATCTCTGCAGACTTCTCTTCATCTTGCTTAGGGGAGAACATGGATGCAACACGGATTACAGGCAACAGTATGTCCCGAGGGACAAACCTAACGGAGCTCAGGGGCATGATCCACACCTTGATCTTCTTGGTCTTGGCTGAGTAGCGAGACTCACAGACATACACATCATCTGCCCTGAAGCCCTCTGGGTGAAGCTTAAAGTAGTCCTGGAATCAGTCACAAAACAAAAGCCAAGGTCAATAACATCATGCAATGATTCACTCGAAACGTGTCATGCTTCAACCATATTACAAAGAGCTGAAACATGGAAATAGAAAATAGCTTAGTACCTTGACAAACATGACAACACCTTTTCCCAGTATCATGCTGATGGGAATCTTGTTGAAGTAGTCACTCTTGAAGACTTCCTTCGCCAGGAACTTGCGTGTAGCAAGATGGAATGTTTAATTTGGCCTGTAGAACCAGCAGCCATACAGCCACTTCTCACCTGGAATGTGAAGGGAAGAACACAGAGCAATACTATAAAAAAGGACAGACCAATTGATTCTTCATGTGTGTGTGTGTGATTTTGAAGCAGTCAAAGTGAACTGCAAAATAAATTATTGAATGTCAGACCATTTCCACAACAAAATGAAAGAATAATGCAGCATCACTACTACAGGGTTTGTACAAACAGTGGTAAGTGAAATTTAAGGACTTTCTAGTACTTTCTCAAGCACTAATATTTATTTTCAAGGACCATCAATTTGTAGTATTTCTTATTATGCAATTATTTCTAGTCACCAACAGATGGCAGTTTATCGCCACAACCTTATAAAAATAAACATACTATTTATTCATCACTACCTTAACAGTTCTACTCAATAATATGTGTTTTACTACTTATTTACTACATAAGAGTTATAAGTCAGTACAGATGATGTTGACTTATTTCCTTATATGAACTGTAACTCAGTAAAATCTTTGAAATGGTTGCATGTTGCATTTATATTTTTGTTCAGTGTACATAATAATATTAATTTGTCTTTATACTTAAATTGTCTTTATATTTTGCAAAATGTTTGGTCCCACAGGCTGTCCCAACACATAATGACATGAAAGTGAATTCTGACAGTGTAAAAGGCCCTTAGTTGACTCTAAAATGTTGTATTCTATACCCATTTGAAGAGAAACAGGTTATTAATGTGTTTGATAAGATTAAAGACTCTCTCAGGGTACCCTATTTACATTTTAGGAGACCCAACATGGGTCCCGGACCCCAAGTTTGGGAACCACTATACTACTAACCTCTCTCCCTGCTTGCTTCAATGCTTCCTCTCTCTGTGCATCTCCTTTGCTTCCTTCATTGCAGCCTGTCTCACTACTCTCTGTAAAGAAAAGGTATTTTGTTATGAGAACTTATAGTAGCCCATCTTTTGATTATAGCTAGGTTTTTTATTAATTTAACTAGGCAAGTCAGTTAAGAACAAATTCTTATTTAGAGTGACGGCCTACCCTGGCCAAACCAGGACGATGCTGGGCCAATTGTGCGCCACCATATGGGACTTCCAATCACGTCCAGATGTGATACAGCCTGGAATCGAACCAGGGTCTGTAGTGACGCCTCTAGCACTGAGATGCAGTGCCGTAGACCACTGCACCACTCGGGAGCTTAATTTCAGTCAACTGCTCCTGCTGAGCAGGCTCTGTTCAATGTTAGCCTCTAACGTCATCCTTCTAGCCAGCTAGTTTTTGCTAGCTACACTACCGGTCAAAAGTTTTAGAACACCTACTCATTTAAGGGTTTCTTTATTTTTACTATTTTCTACATTGTCGAATGAAAGTGAAGACATCAAAACGATGAAATAACACATATGGAATCATGAAGTAACCAAAAACGTGTTAAATGAAATATATTTTATATTTGAGATTCTTCAAATAGCCACCCTTTGCCTTGATGACAGCTTTGCACACTCTTGGCATTCTCTCAACCAGCTTCATCTGGAATGCTTTTCCACCAGTCCTGAAGGAGTTCCCGCATGTGCTGAGTACTTGTTGGCTGCTTTTCCTTCAACCTGCGGTACGACCCATCCCAAACCATCTCAATTTGGTTGAGGGTCGGGGGATTGTGGAGGTCAGGTCATCTGATGCAGCACTCCGTCACTCTCCTTCTTGGTAAAATAGCCTTTACACAGCCTGGAGGTGTGTTGGGGCATTGTCCTGTTGAAAAACAAATGACAGTTCCACTAAGCGCAAACCACATGGGATGGCGTATCGCTGCAGAATGCTGTGGTAGTCGTGCTGGTTAAGTGTGCCTTGAATTCTAAATAAATCACAGACAGTGTCACCAACAAAGCACCCCCACACCATCACACCTCCTCCATGCTTAACGGTGGGAAATACACATGCAGAGATCATCCTTTCACCTACTCTGCGTCTCACAAAGACACGGCAGTTGGAACCAATAATCTCAAATTTGGACTTCAGACCAAAGGACAAATTTCCAGCGGTCTGATGTCCATTGCTCGTGTTTCTTGGCCCAAGCAAGTCTCTTCTTATTGGTGTCCTTTAGAAGTGGTTTCTTTGCAGAAATTTGACCATGAAGGCCTGATTCACGCTTTCTCCTCTGAACAGTTGATGTTCTGAAGTGTCTGATATTTGAACTCTGTGAAACATTTATTAGCATGAAATTAGCATGAAATGCAATAAGAAGGAAAGAAATTCCACAAATTAACTTAACAAGGCACACTTGTTAATTGAAATGCATTCCAGGTGACTAGCTCATGAAGCTGGTTGAGAGAATGCCAAGAGTGTGCAAAGCTGTCATCAAGTCAAAGGGTGGCTATTTGAAGAATCTCAAATATATTTTGATTTGTTTAATACTTTTTTGGTTACTACATGATTCCATGTGTGTTATTTCATAGTTTTAATATCTTCACTATTATTCTACAATGTAGAAAATAGTAAAAATAAAGAATAACCCTTGGAATGAGTAGATGTTCTAAAACTGTTGACCGGAAGTATACCTGGCTAATACATTTACATTTACATTTAAGTCATTTAGCAGACGCTCTTATCCAGAGCGACTTACAAATTGATAGCCAGAGCCCTTGAGCTACCTAGCTACCGGGGGAGCAGTCGAACATAAAGAGCATACAGCCCGGCATTTTAGCTATTGATGTGGCGTTTGGTGGCGCCTAATCAGTCAGTAATGAACCTGCCTGGCTTAGTGGCAGTGTGGGTGGAATGAACGAGCTCGCCTGGCAACCAGAGCACGAAACACGTGAGAAAATGAGGTTGCAAAATCAATAAATTTCTCCAATATTTTTCATATTAACATATTTGATCATTTTCTGTTCTCCTCTCATTTTAATTCAAGTACTTTTCAACTTGAGAAAATGTCAGATACTCAAGGTATTCCAGTTCTTGAATTTCAGAGTGCCAAATTCAAGAACTTTAACAGTGGAGGCTGCTGAGGGGAGGACGGCTGATGATAATGTTAATGGAATGGCTTGTGTTTTGATGCATTTGATACCAGCCATTACCACGAGCCCGTCCTCCCCAATTAAGGTGCCACCAACCTCCTGTGAACTTTAAGCACCTTGTTTGAACCGTTTTTCAGTAGTGGATGTGCAAAGGCACTAACCTCCTGCCACAGGCGCTCAATGCAGACGATGTGTGGCTGCAGGTTGGGCTCAGCAGGCTCCACGTACACATAGTCTCCCACATGGTACATGCTGTCCTTGAAGCTACAGTCCTGGCTGGAGGTACCCTGGAGACCAGACTGCCATGCCCCTCCGACAGGGTCCTCACTCTTCTCAGCTTTTGTGGGTTCACAACTCAACTTGGTTAATCAGTAAAAACATGTCATGATTACTATTAGCCCTATAACTGGTGCCACTGGGTAACTATTGTTGCTTTGATTGGTGGAATAGGTATATCTATCTACCCTGCTACAAGTTGCTAGGTTCAGCGTGTCAGAGAGTGCAAACCTTTTTTCTCCTCCTCCCTCTTGAGCTTGTCCTCCTTTATGTACTTGGGTAGTTTCTCCTTCTTCTGCTTCTCCACGTCGTTGGACAGGTGTTTGGAGGTGTAGCTGAGGGCGGGGGTAAGTAGGATTTTGCCATTCTTACACAGCTCATCTCGGACCCGGATAAAAAAACTGCTGCAGCTCTACCGCATCCTCAAAGATCTCAGAGTCCGTCCTGGAGTGACATCACATATACTTTGATCATATTCCAGGGTAATTTCATAGGACTTTCTAACTTAAATGCACAGAAATCAGACCTATGGTTGATATTACCCAAAGATCGCAGAGAGAGAGAAAATAAGAGAACATGGCAAACACTGTTCCCTAATTGTGCCCCACCTGTGCGTGCACCTTCTCTAGCAACTCAAACATGCGATCCTGGAACAAGTCTAGTCTCTTGTAGCGTCCCTGGTCTACATTAGTCCTGATGATCTCAAAGTTGAGCGGCTGTCTGTCGGGGCTGCTGAGGTCAGTAGCAGGTATCTCAACCAGCGAGTCACTGTAGCAACGACCCTCATCGTCCTGATGGCCTAGCACGGAGACAAAGAGGCTGTGGATGAGGTGGGCCACGTCGGGCACATGGGCGTCCTCACCCCCCTCCAGGTCCCGGCGGGTCTCCAGCAGCACACGGTGCAGCACCAGGGTGTCACGGTAGATCAGAGACTCGGACTCATTGTAGGTGCAGGTGTTGTTGAACATCAGCACCAGGTCCTCCACCAGCGCGTCTACATCCTGGTACTTGTTGATCAGCATGTGGTTCTTGACCTTTTCCATGTCCACAGGCCTCTTGATGGCGATGTAGTAGTTGGGCAGCTCGGCGGGCGACGGCAGCCGCAGGAAGATGGTGCTGAGGCGGCAGCCACGCTTGTCTGTGAAGTTCTTCAACGCCTCGTACAGCTCGTTCAGCTTCTGCTGCAGGGGGGTCAGGAACTTGGACTTCTTCGGGATAATGCCACTCTTCCCTGGATTTACAGAGGGTGTGTGTGTATTAGCAATTTGGGGATAAAGTGATAATGTGAAACGACTAGGCTAGAATGACATCCATATACTGGATCTGAATGATTTAAGACAAATTGGATCGTCAGCAACATACTTATTTTCAACTTTGGTGACGTCATGTCATCGTCATCAAGCGTTGGGACAAGATCCCTCCATTTGCCCTTCATGATTTTCTCCAGGATGTTGGAATCGTTATAGACCTGGATCAACATCAAGTAGTCCGTGGTGAAACTGAGGGGCATTTAGAGAAAAATACATACACTGCATGGCCAAAAGTATGTGGACACCTGTTTGCACTGAATATCTCATTCTAATCTTGACAAACCATTTCTGTATTGACCTCGCTTTGTGCACGGAGTCACTGTCAAGCTGAAACAGGAAAGGGCCTTCCCCAAACTGTTGCCACAAAGTCAAACGCACAGAATCGTCTAGAATTTCATTGTATGCTGTAGTGTTAAGATATCCCTTCACTGGAACTAAGGGGCCTAGCCCGAACCACGAAAAACAACTCCAGACCATTATTCTTCATCCAAACATTACACTTGGCACTATGCATTTGGGCAGGTAGCGTTTTCTTGGCATCTGCCAAACCCAGATTTGTCCGTCGTATTGCCAGATGGTGAAGCGCGATGTATCACTCCAGAGTCCAATGGCGGCGAGCTTTACACCACTGCAGCCAACGCTTGGCATTGCGCATGGTGATCTTAGGCTTGTGTGCGGCTGCTCGACCATGGAAAACCATTTAGTGAAGCTCCCGACTAACAGTTCTTGTGCTGACATTGCTTCCAGAGGCAATTCGGAACTCGATAGTGAGTGTTGCAACCGAGAACAGCCCATTTTTACGAGCTGTGCGCTTCAGCACTCGGCAGTCCCGTTCTGTGAGCTTGTGTGGCCTACCACTTCACAGTTGAGCAGTTGTTGCTCCTAGACGTTTCCACTTCACAATAACAGCACTTACAGTAGCCGGGGCAGCTTTAACAGGGCAGAAATTTGACGAACTGCACAAAATTAGTGCCCTCACTTGCACAAAAGTAGTGCCCTCCCAAACCTACAAGCCATCATGGTTCGGCAGCTCCAATATTTCATCTTCAGTCTATTTATGAGTAGAACACACAACTATCCACAAAACAATTGATTGCAACTGAGTACAGAACATAGAGAAGACTGCCCAAGACACTACTGGCACAGAGGACAGTGAGACAGACCTAATCAATGCTTAACACCACAGAGACCAGCTTACCTAAGCAGCAGTATCATCTCATTGTAAATTAAATACTTCAGTAATGTTACATACAATAATTAGCATAGGATACTTTACAGTCATACAGATATGGATACACAACTACAGCAGAGCTTGGGTTTGAACTTGAGTTTCAGCATTGGCAGCTCTTGCACCCACTGACCTGCTGAATGTGGTTGAGTTTCAGCACGTGCTTATAGATGGAGGAGTGAGGCATAATGCAGCGCTTGGCATTCTCAAAAATCAGAGTGAGGTCTGCGTCTAGCTGCTCTCATACTCGTTGTTCTTCAATTTGTTCCTGTGTGTGGGGAATTAAGGGTTCTCGTATTTGGGAAGGGATGGGATAGAAATACACTGTACAGCTCATGCCATGTTACGCCACAGCAAAACATACAGCAGCTGATTTAGGAAAATTATTAGGCCTGAATAAAACTTGACAGAGACTATTAAATGGACCATCTTGGAGACCAGATGACATAAATCACACTTGCATTAATTTGTTTCAAATAACCCTTTTTTGTGCAACAACTTTTCAAATCTGCTATTTTTATATTGAGCAGAGATAGAATCTGTTGCAGGGAGATGGGCTGGCTGATCTGCTGGTAGTAGTCTGGGTAGTCATTCCTGGAGGGCAGCTGGAGGAAAGGCTCGGAGATAAGCTGTCCCTGGCTGTTCCTTCCGCCCCGCACAGCCTCGTACAGCTGGAAGATGGGGGTACTCATGTCCATGCTGTGGTGGATGCTCTCTGCCTCCGACTCACCCTCGTCACAGTGGACAGACCCTGGGCAATGAGAGACAATCGAATCAGACAGATGAAGTCTGAAGTCTTCTGACAAACCCTCATATATTAGTATACTTAGTACTGCAATGTCCCTTCTGTTCTTATATGTTCCTTATTTTTTACCAGGTTGATAATGCAGAGCCAGAACAGCTAACAGACCAATGAGACGTACCAGCCAGAATGCCATCGTCATCACTCTCATACTGAAGAACCATGGTAATAGCTGGTCTCCCTGGGTTGACCTTCTGTTCCTGACACACACACACACACACACACGTTTAATTCATGGAAAATCCTTGTAAATATTGCATGTTGTTTGCTCTTACATTATACTTTCTGTTCTGTTTATGGTATTGCTTACTTGATGCGAATGCTGGATTTGATGGGCACAGCATGCTCAATTTCTGTCTTTCTCTGTGAAAAAATATTTCTGATTGTGTTGGCATCCTTAAATAAATAAGAAAGAAAGCATTATAACAAACAAAACTGACATCATAATTCTGACTTAATTCTTAGTTGTAGTACAGCATACCGTAAAAACCTGTGACCCAGGCTCATTGTACATTTTGGCATTCTTGGCCAGGAGATCTATGTCATTTGCCATGGCCCAAATACTTCTGTTGAGGCTCATCTGAGAAAAAAATGACCAGTGATTTATTGTATGCATACCACTTACAGTATATTCAGTCAGATGGTTGGGTAGCATACCTGTATCTGTAACCATTCTATATTAACCATCCTCTGTCCCGTCTCTTGGGTGCTCTTATGAACAGCTCACATAACATCCTTATAAACTCTGATAGTGTTGTACAGTTCATGGCATACTGCAATCTGGAGGCAAAACATAGTAGATGAACACAAAACAATACAGGCAACCATGTTTATGAACACTTATTCAAAAACTACACAACGGTTTGACTTGTGCCTGCTGATTTAGAGTCAAAATTCAATAATTCAATTTGGGTTAAGACATGATCCGAAGGCATAACCACAGAAGTTGAGTACTATATTTGTATTGGAAAGCAATGTTTCTACACAAAAAAAAGGCTTTTAGCTGAACTTCCTGGATCAACAGTGGGAATGTTAGAGGTTCTTCTCCTTTTCCGACCTACTGAAGATGCCGAGGATGACGCTGTCCATCCTCAAAGTCCCTCCCACTGACACTACTAGAGGGGAACGTAGCCCTTCTCCTTTTTGAGCCCATGATGAGTCCAATACCTGGAAAGAAGAAAAAGGCTAAATAACAACAGCATATGAAGTCAATTTAGCTACAAAGTTACAAATATTGCGAGATATTGTATTAACATTCTCATCAAACAGGCTCTAATCATGCTTCGATGCCATTACCTAGAATAGCATGAAGGCCCTGTTCAGTGATCAATTGCAATTACTCCTCACTCGACGACTCTTTACTGTCTGAGATGAGGAGAGCAGTTGGGTGCTGATTTGACAGCTGTCTGGGATAGAGCAGCTGTAGCCACATTTGGGCATTTTATTCAAAATTGCCTGTGTCCCCATTAACACTACTGGCATATGATAACATTCTTGTTTCTCTTTTGTTGCGAGATGACAGAGACGTTGTTGCAGCAGTTTCTTTACAGACAACAATGGTACGTACATCTTGCAGGTTGAATATTAGATACCTGGCTAGCCTCAGCATCAATTACGGCAAGCTAACGTCAGCTAGCTAATGCTACCCATAATCTCCCTAACACACAAAGAGAAAGATGTGAATAAGTAACTAAATATTTAACCACACGGTTGGGTGAATACTCATCGTTTAAACCTGCAGGATCTTAACTCCAGTCTCAAACTAATTATAATATGTAGAAGAGAAAGCAAACCATTCGAGAAAGTTGATCATTTAGAACAAATAAAATGTGTGTGAACGTAGCAGCAGAAGACGCATCCGATCACTTCCGTTATAAACTTAAAAATAAAATATCTGATTGATTCAAATCTGAGTTATTCGAATTATTTTAGACCACAATCTAAAATATTTTATTTTGACTATTTTAGACCACAATGATTAAAATGACATGGACAGGGGAACCTGATACTAGATCTAATTTCGACAGTGTATCCTCAAAAGTCATTTTCTAATTGTTGCTAGCTGTTGCCAGTTGTGTAAACAACATCCAGAATTGCATAAATTACTATGTTTCTTTAAAGAAAAGAAAACGCTGTCTATCATATGTGTAGGCTAATGGCAATGGAAACTAGAGAGCGAAAGCATACTTTTATTTTTTTACTTGCATGGTCTAAAATGTATTGGTCATTTGCTGGAAAATGCATGAGAGGAATCTAAGTTGACAACAAACTTTCAATAAATGAATGGGCAAAACATTCCATTCTGCCATAGGTTATGCTCTGCTTCTATATATAGATGATTCCCAACACCTTTGTCTCCGACCTCTGGTCTTCAGATGTCTGACGAACATCACAGAGAATATGATACCTGTTCAACATCTAGACATCAGTGTAGTATTGTTGTGATAAAACCATATGCACACCACAGATTGATTTGGTTTATGTCCCTTATGCTGTTTGTACCTGAGGTTTGTACCAAGCCTTTGCCTAGACTCGAGAGACGGCTAACGGGCGCTGTTCCGTTAGCCGTTGTTGTTCCGAAAAATCGTCCCTGTTTATACATTAATCATTCTTTCCCAATGATGTGTATAATTATATATGTGTTTGTATACATAATTGGTATTTAATTTCCTTAAAGAAAATTACCGAAAGCAGTGTTTCTACTTGTCACTGATGCCAGATCAGTGATTATTTCAAGACTAAATTAAATATTGTAACGACCCTGGATTTATAAGCGCGGAAATCGACACTCCCGCGCGAACATGCTTTTGCTGCGCAGTCGATAGCGCGCCGGACCTCGGGCTAGAAGGTCGAGGGTTCGTGACCTGCTCCCTGCCTCTTTCATTACAATATTGAAGAACACAGCCACATATGATAGTCTGTTTACAAACTTAAATTATCTGGAAGAAGTTTCTTGTTATTTCCCTCGCCAAATTGACTGCTGTTTTGAAACATCCATATATATATATATATATATATATATATATATATATATATATATATATATATATATATATATATATAAACATTCCATATATTTGTTTTTCTGCTCGCGCTGTCGTTATGCGGAAAGAGTGCCGCTCTCGTTGCTATGCGGCGCCAAGACTGTAGCACTGTTACCAGGGAGGGAGGCAGTAACAGGGGTGTATTCATTCGTCCAATTTCGTTGAAAAACGGTTGGTTCCTCAAGTAAACGGTAACAACCCTAACGGAAGCAAACGTGGAAGGATCTACCTGGAATTGTTGAAATGTTAACTCTTGTTTTCGAAGCAAAACGTTTTGTAACAGAATCCGACTAATGAATACACTCTTGGTCGCGTTGTATGACGGGAGTGTGGCGCCTCTAGCATAGGCTTCATCGTGCGGCTATGTTAACGATTTGGTTTGTAATCGAAAATTAAGATACTACACTATCCTATTTCCTTTTTATTGTGACAATTGCACAATTGATTGCACTTAGTTATACATCAAACCAAGTTGAATAGCGTGATATTGTTTTTACGTGGTAAGGTGAAGTCGGAGTGGGGGGACGGGGCAGAGTGGCCAGTCGGGGGCGGCGGATGAGTTCGGAGCATTACCGGTCGTCGCCGCAGCAGAAGGAAAGGGTCAAGCCAGCACTGGGCAAACGTGAACAAGGAGACAACATCGAAAACCGTGAAGGATCAAGGCGGCATGGTGAGTTTGGGCCCTGTGTTAAATTAGCACTCCCTCCCCCTCGAATCTCCCAAGGGCAGGCCCCCATGAAACTAACATAATCGTAATGTTGCAACCTAGTTAGTAAGCTAAGTTACTGCAATTCACGCGTTGGCTGTATAGACTGGTTCTTCCGCGTGCTACTTCGGTGTTAGTCTGGCCTGTAACTACGCATTAAGACTTAGTTTGTCGACAGGTGTTCGTTAACTTAACAAGCCAGGTCGACTAATAGTTAACCAACGTAAAATAGCTAACGTTTGCTAACGAGGTTAGCTCGCGTACGTTAGTCAACTAAGTTAACGTTAGCTAGATAGTTTTGTAACGAGTATCCGTATGAATTAATAATTCATGTGAATTTCCGGCAGACTAGACGCTATTTGGCGTATTGCTGCCTTTCTCAGTTCGGAATGTGCATTCCACACAAAAATAAAGGGGAAACTTAAATTGCACCATCTTACTCTGCGCCAAAACACTATCCCATTCCAATACTTGGCCCTAAAGGATCCTACATCAGTCCGTCGGTCTGGGAGGATGGAACCCCTTCTCTCAACTTCCTGTAAGTCTTCCGTGGTCGCTTGTAACGCCAGGGTAGTGGGTTCGATCCCCGGGACCACCCATACGTAGAATGTATGCACACATGACTGTAAGTCGCTTTGGATAAAAGCGTCTGCTAAATGGCATATATATTATATATGCCATTTATATATATATATAAAAGCTCTCACATATTTCTCTGCTGCCGCAACTAACATATATTCTGTGATTTTCACTCCATACGTGCAGTGCATCACCATGGCTGTAAACGCAAGAAATACAATAGGGATGCACAATGTCAATTGATATTAAGTAAAAATATCGGCATTTGTCCAATGTCTAGTTTAACGCCGATGTGCAAAACCAATGTCAAAGCTTAAGTGCATACATTTTAAATCTAACGCCAGGGTAGTGGGTTCGATTCCCGGGACCACCCATACGTAGAATGTATGCACACATGACTGTAAGTCGCTTTGGATAAAAGCGTCTGCTAAATGGCATATATTATAAATCTAGATAATTGACGCCACAAAAAATACCGTGCAACACAGCATTCTTAACCTAGCCCACAATGTCTGCTGTGTGGATCTATTTTGAAGTTTCAAAGGAAGATAACAAAAAGGCCATATGCAATGTTTGTGCTGCTATTATTTCCAGAGGGGAGAAAGTGAAAACTTTAAATACCACTAACCTGATTACTCATTTATAAGTGCATCACCCCCAGAAGTTCAGCAACTACTTAGAACAAAAGCAGAAAAAAATTAAGCACATACTTCCAACAACTAAAGAAGTGCAAGTCAAACAGTCATTTGAAAGAGTAAAACAAATCTGTGATTCAACTCCAAGCCAAATCTATTAACGCCAAGATAATGGAATTCATTGCCCTTGACAATCAACCGTTCTCTGTTCGTGGAGGATGTTGGCTTTCGCTAACTGGTAGAGCACCCCGAGCCCAGGTACACACTACCAAGTAGGTGCTATTTTTCAGATGTTGCCCTACCGGAATTACACAGTATTGTTAAAACGCACAACCATGAACTACTTTCTATGGGCATCACTGCTATTAGCTTCACGACTGACATTTGGACCAGCGTTGTTAGCCCCATGAGCATGCAGAGTATGACAGCACAGTGGGTCTAAGAGGATTTTGTACTGAGGAAAGCTGTATTGCATGCTCAAGAATGTGCTGGTTCTCATACCGCTGCTGACATATTTGAGAACATGTTTGAAATATGAACACAATCCTAGCTCTGTTCGAACAACTGGCTTGAGAAATAAGCTCATCAACTGGGTCTGCAGCAGATGTGATACCCTTTGTCATGGCATTGAAAAGCCTGCTCAACAAAACTGCAGAGACAGACCGTGGGGTTAATACTTGCAAAAGTACCCGACTGGAGGCTGTGAACAAGCGATTCGGAGGCATTCTCTCAGAGCCTCTTTACTGTGTCGCCACCATGCTCGATGCTAGGTACAAGGGTACTTCGATACAGACAAGAAATAGGGTTTATGTGAAATGTTAGACAGCTGGACAAGATGGAAACGGTCACAGTGACAGTGCGCACCGAGGAAGAGGACCCATGTTTCAGCTGTCTGGTCCGTGGCCTCTTCTGACATCACTGCTTGACATCTATGATGAAATCCTGGTTGAGAATGAAACGACTGAACAACATAACAGCACAGCAAGTAAGTGAAAGAAATAGGTTTTTGATTATGTTTTACCGCTAATGGGGACATGTGTAAATGCCAACAAAATAACTTTTTGGTCAGTGTGTGTTTCAACTATTTAACTGTACTAGAATGCTTAAAAGGCTGCTAAAATTTTAAATATCGGTTGTCTGTATCAGTTTTTTTGGCAAGGAAAATATTAGATATCGGTATCGGGCCAAAATTTCCTGTCTGTGCATCCCTAAAATCCAACAAAAAAAACGGCCTCACATTCGCAAACCATGTGAAACCACAACAGCCCAGGACCACCACGATCAGCCTCTTCTAGAGGTTGAACAATTATGATTTTCTTCCAACACCGATACAGATTATTGGAGGACCAAAAAAGCCGATACCGATTAATTGGCCAATTTAATAAAATGTAAAAAATGTATTTATAATAATGACAATTACAACAATACTGAATAAACACTTATTTGAACTTTAATATAATACATCAATCAATTTAGCCTCAAATAAATAATGAAACATGTTCAATTTGGTTTAAATAATGCAAAAACAAAGTGTTGGAGAAGAAAGTAAAAGTGTAATATGTGCCATGTAAAAAAAAAAGCTAACATTTAAGTTCCTTGCTCAGAACATGAGAACATATGAAAACTGGTGGTTCCTTTTAACATGAGTCTTCAATATTCCAAGGTAAGAGGTTTTAGGTTGTAGTTAATATAGTATGTATAGGACTATTTCTCTCTCTACCATTTGTATTTCATATACCTTTGACTATTGGATGTTCTTATAGGCACTTTAGTTATGCCAGTGTAACAGTATAGCTTCCGTCCCTCTCCTCGCTCGTACCAGGAACACATCGACAACAGCCACCCTCGAGGGATTGTTACCAATCGCTCCACAAAAGCCGCGGCCCTTGCAGGGCAAGGGGAACACCTACTCCCAAGTCTCAGAGCGAATGACGTTTGAAACGCTATTAGCATGCATCCCGCTAACTAGCTAGCCATTTCACATCGGTTACACCAGCTTAATCTCGGGAGTTGATAGGCTTGAAGTCATAAACAGCGCAATGCTTGAAGCACAGGGAAGAGCTGCTGGCAAAAAGCACGAAAGTGCTGTTTGAATTCATTCTTACGAGCCTGCTGCTGCCTACCACCGCTCAGACTGCTCTGTCAAATCATAGACTTAATTATAACAACACACAGAAATACGAGCCTTTGGTCATTAATATGATCGAATCCGGAAGCTATCATTTTGAAAAAACAAACGTTTATTATTTCAGTGAAATACGGAACCGTTCGGTATTTTATGTAATGGGTGGCATCCCTAAGTCTACATATTGCTGTTACATTGCACAACCTTCAATGTTATGTCATAATTACGTAAAATTCTGGCAAATTAGTTCGCAATGAGCCAGGCGGCCCAAACTGTTGCATATACCCTGACTCTGTGTGCAATGAATGCAAGAGAAGTGAGACAATTTCACCTGGTTAATATTGCCTGCTAACTTGGATTTCTTTTAGCTAAATATGCAGGTTTAAAAATATATACTTCTGTGTATTGATTTTAATAAAGGCATTCGTGTTTATTCCCCTGCGTTGCATCGATTATATGCAACACAGGACACGCTAGATAAACTAGTAATATCATCAACCATGTGTAGTTAACTAGTGATTATGATTGATTGTTTTTTATAAAATAAGTTTAATGCTAGCTAGCAACTTACCATGGCTTCTTGCTGCATTCGCGTAGCAGGCAGGCTCCTCGTGGAGTGGAATGAGAGGCATGTGGTTAGAGCGTTGGACTAGTTAACTGAAAGGTTGCAAGATTGAATCCCTGAGCTGACAAGGTACAAATCTGGTGTTCTTCCCCTGACCAAGGCAGTTAACCCACCGTTCCTAGGCCATCATTCTTAACTGACTTGCCTAGTTAAATAAAGCTGTAAAAAAAAAAAACCTGCCAAATCAGTTTCCAGAAATACCGATTTCCAATTGTTATGAAAACTTGAAATCGGCTCTAATTATTCAGACATTCCGAGGAATCGGTCGACCTCTAGCCTCTTCACCTGCGGGATCGTCTGAGACAAGCCACCCGAACAGCTGATGAAAATGTGGTTAATCACAACTAGAATGTCTGCACAAACTGTCAAACTGTCTCAGGAAGCTCATCTCAGCTCGTTGTCCTCACCAGGGACTTAACTTGACTGCATTTTGGCGCTGTAACTGACTTCAGTGGGCAAATGCTCACCTTCGATGGCCACTGGCATGCTGGAGAAGTGTGGTCTGCACAGATGAATCCAGGTTTCATGGTCACCATGTATGTATGGTGTTGTGTGGGCGAGTGGTTTTCTGATGTCAACATTGTGAACAGACAACCCCACCATGGGGCAATGGTATGGGCAGGCAGAAGCTACAGACTACAAACACAATTGCATTGCATACTGTGACGAGATCCTGAAGCCGATTGGCAACGGATTAATGGCACGACATCACCCCATGTTTTAGCACGCTAATGTCGCAAGGATCTGTACACAATTCCTGGAAGCTAAAAATATTCCAGTTCTTCCATGGCCTGCATACTCAAGACATCTCACCCATTGAGCATGTTTGAGAAGCTCTGGATCGAAGTCTACAGCAGTATGTTCCAGTTCCTGATTCCAAGAACACAGGATGAGATGTTACTATCCTTTGTGCAAGCACTTCCAAGAGTTAATGAACAGTGAGCGTGGTGAAATTTGGGGAGCGCATCGTCAGTAGTGTACCTTTGGTTCCTAGGGTGTTTCGGCCTTTCACACTATACACCCTCCCCAAAGGCGGCCAGCGACAGGGTGATCAATCCTACGCTTGCGTCCCATTCCCAATTAGTCATAGGAGTTGCCTTGTTGTTGATAGCCAACATCCCATGGGACTATGCATTGCAGGGGCGTCCTCCTCCCTGAGTCAAGCATTGTTGACCGCATACCTCCTGGCCCTCTCACTTCGGGGACCAGCTGGGGTCTTTCCTCTTCATCCAGAGCCATTGACTGCTGCCTTCTGCCGCCTCTGATACAGCTTTGATTGCCGAACGCTGGCTCTGGCCCTTAATTCCCAGGTCTCTAAGCAGTCTGGTTGTAGATGTTGCCACAAAACCTCTGCAGCCCACCTCCACTGGTCGGACTTCTGTGTTCCAGCCACGATGCCGTGCTTCGGCAGCTAGATCAGCATAGCGCAGATGTTTTCGCTCATAAGCCTCATCTACTGAGTTTTCCCAGGGTACTGTGAGCTCAATGATGAAGACCTTATTGAGTGAACGGGACCAGAGCACCATGTCAGGTCTTAGGGTGGTGGTTGCGATCTCCGGAGGAAACAAGTTGCCGGCCAACATCAGCTAGCATTTTCCACTCGCGGGCCAAGCGCAGCTGGTCTCGATCTAATGGTGTAGAGCCACTCTTCGGTGGTTTAGCCCCTTCGCGGACAAAGTTTGTCCGTAAGGAGTGTGATGCTGCTGTGGGTGGTAGGGAGTTGGTGGCAGCTCGCTTGTCCTCCAGGGCGGACGCAAGGTTTTTAAGGACTTGGTTGTGACACCAAGTGTAGCGTCCTTGGGTGAGGCTTGTTTTACACCCTGTGAGAATGTGCCTGAGGTTGGCTGGCATGGAACAGAGGGCACAGTCCGGATCTTCACCATACCATTGGTGAATAATATAATAATAATAATAATATATGCCATTTAGCAGACGCTTTTATCCAAAGCGACTTACAGTCATGTGTGCATACATTCTACGTATGAAGATTAACTGGTGTTGGAAGGACGTCATATGTTGCTCTGATGGAAAAGCTCAACCGCCTCGCTTCCGTGGCCCACAGATCCTTCCAGCTGATCTTCCTCTTCTCCACACTGTCCCATCGAGTCCACTGTCCCTGTTTGGCAAGAGAGACTGCCTTGGCCCACCTTGCAGCCTCCTCCTGATGGCGTACTTCCTGCACTACCATCTTCCGCCGCTCTGATGCAGTGGCCTTACTCCAAGCAGCACGGCTAGTTAGCCCAAGGCCTCCTCTCCCTTGCTTAACATGACCCACAATGTCAGCATGTCTGAGGGCTGCTGTTGCCTCCTGGACTGCTTTTCCTGGCCTCCATTTGCGCCCAGTTGCCAAGGTCGGCGCATTGTTTCTCACCACTGGGTCTCGAGATTCATTCAGTGTCATCTGGAGCCTGGTTTTTGCACACTTGAATTCCTCTGTTAGACTGGTGAGGGGCAGCTTGAGGACACCATCTCCATAGAGTCCTATGGTGGTAAGGCAACGTGGAACTGCGATCCACTTCTTTAAGTAGCCTGTGACTCCTCTTTCCATCTTCTCCACTGTTGAGATTGGAACCTCATACAGTGCTAAGGGCCACAACACCCGGGGTAGGAGACCAAACTGCAGACACCAGGCCTTTAACTTTCCAGGTAGCTGGGTGTTGTCGATGGACTGTAGGCTACTACTGATGTCTTTTGCGCAGCTGTTGCACCTGGTCTTTGTCCTTCAGGCTTGCATCATACCACCTTCCAAGGCTTTTTACCGGCTGCTCAGACACTGTTGGGATTTGGTCATCTCCGATGAAGAATTTCAGGTCAGAGAGTACTCCCTTCACAATCGAGATGCTGCGTGACTTGGATGGTTTAATCTTCATACGGGCCCAGCTGATGTTCTCGAGTTTTCTGAGCAGTCTCCTGGTGCATGGGACAGTGGTGGTCAATGTTGTAATGTCGTCCATGTAGGCTCTGAGTGGAGGGAGGCGGAAACCAGAGTCGACTCGCTGTCCACCAGCAACCCATTTTGAGGATCTGATGATAACCTCCATTGTGAATGCCAACGGAGAAATGGTACATCCCGCCATTATACCTACATTCAGGCACTGCCATGAGGTGGTGAAGCAGAACTGCAGATCCTGGAAGTACGACTTCACCAGGTTTGTGATGGTGTCCGGTATGTGGAAAAATCTGAAGGCAGACCACAGGAGTTCATGGGGCACAGAGCCAAATGCATTGGCGAGGTTGAGGAAGACTACATGGAGGTCCCTTTTCTCCACCTTGGCCATTTGGATCTGGTGCCAGATCATGCTGGAATGTTCCAAGCAGCCAGAGAACCCTGATATTCCTGCCTTCTGTACAGATGTATCGACGTACGCATTCCTTTGCAGGTACTCGGCCATCCTCTGGGCCATGACCCTAAAGAAGATTTTACCCTCGACATTCAGTAAGGAGATTGGGCGGAATTGGCTGATGTTCACTGCATCCTTCTCCTTAGGGATCAGGACCCCGCCTGCCCTACGCCACACTTTTGGTATTATCTTCTTCTGCCAAGCTGTTCTCATAAGCCTCCAGAGGAACCTCAGGATGTCTGGTGCGTTCTTATACACTTTGTACGGGACTCCATTTGGCCCCGGGGCTGATGCTGTTCTTCCCCATCGAACTGTGTTTTCCACCTCTTTCCATGTCGGAGGGCTGGTCTCAATATGATGTTCCGGGGGTTCAATAGGTGGGATATCTGATGGGATGGCCAGATGTTCATGTCGCTTTGAGTCAAAGTTTGTTGTTCTCAGGTGCTCCTCTAGGTCTTTCTTTGTTGTTTTTAGAGCTCCACTTTTTTCCTTTGTGAAGAGACTTTTAGGGATCGAGTTCTAGTTTGTTCTTTCTTCCTTCTGCGTTTCCGTAGGTTCTCTGCTCTACGGAGGGATGCCAACCGGGTTGTAATGTCAGCCTGAAGTGCCTCTATGCCCTCCTTTTCCACTTCCGAGGCCTTCTTCCACTGTTTCTTAAGCTGCCGCCTTTCTTGAACGAGGCGCTTGATTTCTTGTTGCCTCCTGGAAACTGGTGGGGTTGGAACCTTTCTCCCGTCTTTTGCCTCTTCCACTCCAAATCTTTCTGTCCCGTACTCATAGATGATGTCCCCCATCCTCTCCAACTTCTTCTCCACTGTGCCTCGAAGTTTCTCGAGGGTCAAGGTAAGGTCAGTAATTCACTGTTTCCCACAACTTCTTGTCACTGGCGCCAGGCCACTTCACATACGGTCTGTGCCCTGGTAGTCTCCTCTCGACTGCAGGTCTGGGAGGCTGGGTGAGTTCCACTCCTGTTGTTGGTTCCACCTCAGTTGCTACTTCGGTGCTTGAGTTTACGTCCTCCATGACAGTGGTACTGATGCACTGCAATCTATGGTTTGCGTCCAGTTGCTGTGCTTCATTCGACTGATTTGATCGCTTTCGCAGAAAGTAATCAATGCGAGTTCTCTGTCTCTTTATACCCAAACACCCCTTCTTTCCCTGGTGGATCCTCAACCCATGGTGTGATGTAACTTTCCTCCAACCACAGACACATACCTGCATCTGTTTGTGGCCCACTGTTGCAGCAGAACTTGTGACAGTTGCTGTGGTATTCTCTTGTGCTGTGCTCTCATTACTTGTAGTCGTTTCCAGTCCAGTCGTTACCATGTTGTCAGCCGATGAGTCATCTTCCGCCCCCGCTCTCGCAGACTCTAGGGGTATTCTCGTATGTTGACTTTCTGTAGCTAAAGCGGGTGTTTCCAACATACTGCGAAGCATGGGAAACTACAGAAATGGGAAGCTACCCCATAACTGTCCCAGTGGGGTCAAAAATTATGAATAGATTTTTTACATTAGGCTTATATGAATCCTACCATTCTGAATCTTTCTGAGTAGCAGATACTTTCCTGTGCCAATCAAATTTGCCTAAACCTACTGTCAAAATAACCAGGTTGTTAGCTAGAACCCCGGGATGAATTTAAAACGGCCTGCAACATGGTTTGTGAAATTATATAAAATGCGTGTGAATCTCGATAGAAAGGCATCTCTTGTAAATATAGGATAAACAAAAAACGTTTAGGCTAGAAACATTGTTTTCTTTGCTGTGAAGCTGCAAGCATGCCTGTCGTGAAGCGGTGCTCCATTTTCCCTCTGACACTAAGGCTGCATGACAGTGAACTTGCAAAGGGTACTTAGATTGGTCTGTGCCTTTGGTTACAGGGGATGAAATGATACAATGTATCAACATTGCTCTCTTTGTGCTGCTCCAATGTAAGGAATGTACAAATCTAGCAGAAGACAGTGGGGAGAACAAGTATTTGATACACTGCCGATTTTGCATGTTTTCCTACTTACAAAGCATGTAGAGGTCTGTAATTTTTATCAAAGGTACACTTCAACTGTGAGAGACGGAATCTAAAACAAAAATCCAGAAAATCACATTGTATGATTTTTAAGTAATTCATTTGCATTTTATTGTATTTAGTCAGCCACCAATTGTGCAAGTTCTCCCACTTAAAAAGATGAGGCCTGTAATGTTCATCATAGGTACACTTCAACTATGACGGACAAAATGAGAAAAAGAAATCCAGAAAATCACGTTGTAGGATTTTTAATGAATTTATTTGCAAATTATGGTGGAAAATAAGTATTTGGTCACCTACAAACAAGCAAGATTTCTGGCTCTCACAGACCTGTAACTTCTTCTTTAAGGGGCTTCTCTGTCCTCCACTTGTTACCTGTATTAATGGCACACGTTTGAACTTATCAGTATAAAAGACACCTGTCCACAACCTCAAACAGTCACACTCCAAACTCCACTATGGCCAAGACCAAAGAGCTGTCAAAGGACACCAGAAACAAAATTGTAGACCTGCACCAGGCTGGGAAGACTGAATCTGCAATAGGTAAGCAGCTTGGTTTGAAGAAATCAACTGTGGGAGCAATTATTAGGAAATGGAAGACATACAAGACCACTGATAATCTCCCTCGATCTGGGGCTCCATGCAAGATCTCACCCCGTGGGGTCAAAATGATCACAAGAACAGTGAGCAAAAATCCCAGAACCACACGGGGGGGCCCTAGTGAATGACCTGTAGAGAGCTGGGACCAAAGTAACAAAAGCCTACCATCAGTACACTATGCCGCCAGGGACCCTTTGTTGGCAATGACAGAGATCAAACGTTTTCTGTAAGTCTTCACAAGGTTTTCACACACTGTTTCTGATATTTTGGCCCATTCCTCCATGCAGATCTCCTCTAGAGCAGTGATGTTTTGGGGCTGTTGCTGGGCAACACGGACTTTCAACTCCCTCCAAAGATTTTCTATGGGGTTGAGATCTGGAGACTGGCTAGGCCACTCCAGGACCTTGAAATGCTTCTTACGAAGCCACTCCTTCGTTGCCCGGGCGGTGTGTTTGGGATCATTGTCATGCTGAAATACCCAGCCACGTTTCATCTTCAATGCCCTTGCTGATGGAAGGAGGTTTTCACTCAATATCTCTCGATACATGACCCCATTCATTCTTTCCTTTACACGGATCAG
Organism: Oncorhynchus gorbuscha; assembly: GCF_021184085.1. NCBI lineage: Eukaryota > Metazoa > Chordata > Actinopteri > Salmoniformes > Salmonidae > Oncorhynchus > Oncorhynchus gorbuscha. The sequence goes on along the minus strand of NC_060175.1, from coordinate 32,817,794 downwards.
TCGTACTGGAAAAAACAGACCCAAAGCATGATGTTTCCACCCCCATGATTCACAGTAGGTATGGTGTTCTTTGGATGCAACTCAGCATTCTTTGTCCTCCAAACACGACGAGTTGAGTTTTTACCAAAAAGTTATATTTTGGTTTCATCTCACCATATGACATTCTCCCAATCTTCTTCTGGATCATCCAAAACGCTCTCTAGCAAACTTCAGACGGGCCTGGACATTGTACTGGCTTAACAGGGGGACACGTCTGGCACTGCAGGATTTGAGTCCCTGGCGGCGTAGTGTGTAGATGGGTAGGCTTTTTTCTCATTTTGTCTGTCATAGTTGAAGTGTACCTATGATGAAAATGACAGGCCTCATCTTTTTAAGTGGGAGAACATGCACAATTTGGTTGCTGACTATATACTTTTTTGCCCCACTGTAACTAGTATTTGTTATTGACCAAATACTTATTTTCCACCATAATTTGCAAATAAATTCATTAAAAATCCTATGTGATTTTCTGATGTTCTGATTTCCCTTAATCTGATGTTGGAATACCTGAATTCCCACCCAAATCCCTGAACTAGTAAAATATTTTCTGTGCAATAATTCAGTCATATCTGATTAATTTTAAAGTTACTTTTGCAGTATCTTCATCCATTTCCCAATTGTTGCATTTATTAGAATTGTTTTCAAACCGTAACAATTTTGATGACTGTTGCATGTGTTTAATGGAGGTGATTCAGTGAACTGCACTCATGTGATGAGTAACCTTGCCTCTGAGACCTACTAAAGACTTGTTTTGTCTCCCTGAACTAACAATCTTGCAGGAGATCCAGTTTCAAAACCCCAGTTGGTCACAGTAGTACAGTGACTAAGGCGATCAAATGGGGGTGTAGTCTGACCAGTTGGTTCAGTGAACCACATTCCTGTGATGAGTAACCTTGCCTGAGACCTTCAGACTTGTTGGCTCTCCAAGCTAATGTTTAGGCTTAAGTTCAGCGGGCTAAGAACTGTGGGCTCACAGATGGTGGCCCTGACTCAGATCAGGGGTGTGTTCATTAGTCAGATACTGCAACAAAAACTAGTTACATTTTTATTGGACAAATTCAGTTAGGTCCCCCGTTTGGTTCCTAGAGTAAACTGTCATCATTGCAAAACGTTTTGCAACAGAATCCGACTAATAAATACACCCCAGATTCCGTTCAACCCTTCCCCTCGTGTTTTGATAACCGATACTATTTATGTCCGAGGTAAAAGTGGGACCTTTTTGTTTTCCTGACCTCCACCAAAGCTGTCAAAAAGGTTATTTTATTTCCACATGATCGGCACTGATTTCTATTTTATGTTCTTCGGTTTACAAGTGTGCAGCGTATACATGATGCTGGAGCGGCCTGTATGCCTTTCGCCATGTGCTCTCTTTTGTCGTACTATCCGCAGAGGGAAGGCTTCAGTACCGGAAGAGTTGAACGATGGTTTTGACTGACGCGACGCTTCGACCAATTGCGAGAATGTCTTTGACGTATTGCCAGTGGGGGGAAATGGTGAATGAGAGGCGATGCACAAAAGTGTGTCTGTACGTGTGACGACTTGGGAGAGGCGGAGTCTAATGGAGTACGATAACCAATGAACAATCCGTTGAGGCCCTCATGAGAGCGCCTTCCCTGTAGCATGCTGTCCTCTTGTGAATTGTACGGTGTTATCGAGTTCCATCCATTTTACATTTATCTTCTTAAAAGTGACCAAAATCGTGAATTAGCTGGCTACATCAATTGAATCGGGTAGCTAGCGAGTCCGTACCACATTGGGAGGAAGACAATGTTGTTATTTGTTGAGGTATGTTTGGCCTGTACTATTAGCTATACATTCTAGTCTAAAGTTCGGTTTATGGAAGAAATTTTATGGCGCTTTAGGAAGCCACGGGGACCGTTGCATGCGTGTCAATAGCGCTGTAATAATGACGTTAATCAAACGTTGCAATCGGGGAATATGCTTTCGTTCATTGGTGAGCATGCAAAGGAAGAAAAAAAACTTTAACAAATTGAGCTGTAGCTAGCTAGTTGGCTACATGTAATGTTTTTACAATCTAGAGCTAAAGGGCAAGAACGTGTGTGTGTGTGTGTGTGTGTGGAGTTCTGGCTGATGGGACGTGATATAACGCCTCCTTAAATTCACATCGGTCACCGATATGTTAATGAATTACGATGTTTTTTTTAGCCTAGTTACAACACGTGTGTACCTTGTAAATGAACAAAAATAGTTGTCAGTTTAACTATTCATATTGTATCTAACTAGGTGGGGAGGTTTAGACATATGTTTAGATGCCCAGGTCTCCAGTCAGTGTAGTGACCACTGAGTAGTTGATGCTACCTAATCTGATTAGTCGTTACAAAGGCTTGACTATTTTAAACATCAAGTAGTTGCATATGACGGGTTGAAGCTCCAGTGTGTACAATTTATCACAGTGTACTCAAGTTCATTCATTAGCTGGAAAACAAATGCATCCCAGACATTTAACTCCACAACAACGACATATCGTTGTAATGTAATATTTAGCCTATGTTTTTCACAACTATGGCGGCATTTCAATTAGAGGTGAATGCTGTAACGTGCAAACATTTGATATGGGCTTTCTTGTGCTTTGCGTTAGTGTCTGACTTTCAATTCAAGGTGAAAGGTGTAATTTGAATCTCAGCAAATTTGAACTGGTCTAGAATTAAACATCAGCATGCATTCATGGCTGAATCATTGAGGTGTTTCCATTTCAAACATGGCTGTTCATGATAATGAAAATCTGATGGGCATTGAACATTTAGCCTGTTAAGCAGCGTTCATAACATATCACTCTCCAAATGGACTTGATCAGCGTAGGGTTGATTGATGTTAATAGTATACGATAATGCATTTGACAGCATTGGATGTTTTGAAAATGCAGCAATATTGGAATATGAATCCATGATCTGTAAATAAGCATTTGACAGAAACCTACAGGAGCCTAAAGGTGTTTCTGTATTTTGTCACACAGGTCACCACAAAGGGAGCAGGGCTAAACCCCAATGCCAAAGTCTGGCAGGAGATCCCTGTGCCCCAGAGCCAAGTCCCAGAGGACGGCACGGAGGGCACCCACTGGCTGGAGACTACCCCCACTTCTGCTGATGTCACTGAGGGTAAATGCCAATCTCAATGCTGTAGTTTTTATATACCTACATTCACACACAGGCCTAACTAGATCTTCATCACAGACCGAGATAAGATATTCACTTTGTGTTTAAAATGGAATTGATGCACATTTTCTTAGAAATTCTACATGTGTTAAGCATGTGGTTTAGGGCACTTGATTAGCGGAGTTGAGTGCAGTTGCCTTCTTAGAAGGACCGTTAATCCAGGCCTGAGATCATCCTAACCCTGATCTGTGGATGGACCGAAAATAAATCACTGTTATTAGTCTGTGGAATACATAGCCTCCCTGGTTCAACCTTGACAGTGTCTCTTTCCCTGTCAGACTCTTATCTACCACATGACTCTACCATCTTCCTCCCAGGCTATTCAGAGGCTCCCCCAACTGAGGATAAGGGATACGGCACGGAGTACTCAGACCCGTCGGACAGTAGTGCCCGTTTACCCACAGAGGGTGTACTGAACGGCATGGATCCCCCTGAGCTGGGGTACCCCCTCTATAACTCTGTGACTGAGTCAGCAGGTCAGTAGCAGTCCTCAGGTCAGCTCCCTCTGGGTCAGAAGCTTTTGACATGGCATGCTCTGATCTGGTGTTGGAGGGAATTGGCTACATGTACTGTTTTATTTAATTTTTAATTTTTGGGGGATCAAACTAGGGCTTGGGAGGTGGGCGTGGCCTTCCTGTTGGCCGCAGTGGCACATTTTTGCGGTTTTAAAACGAATTTCCTGCAATTCTACACATTTTGCCATGGTTTATGTTATCTGAGTGACTCAAACATAATAACAGAATCAATGGGGGCCCCATGCCATGACAAAATACTCCTGATTACATACTTTCTTAAATGTTAGATTCTCTCTGGCTGACTAGCTTTTATTTTGGTGATTGTTAGTTGTCAAAGATTATATCATGTAAAAAAAGATATAGGTCCATTTATCTTTTCATAGTTAATCTGGTTTTAAACTTTACACACTTCTTCCATACTGAAAATTCAAACACACAAAAAAAAACACACACACACACACACACACACGTGGACACCCTTTCCAATTAGTGGGTTCGGCTATTTCAGCCACACCCGTTGCTGACAGGTGTGTAAAATCAAGCACACAGCCATGCAATCTACATATACAAACATTGGCAGTAGAATGGCCTTACTGAAGCACTGTGACTTTCAACGTGCCACCATCATAGTTAGTTTGTAAAATTTCTGCCCAGCTAGAGCTGCCCGGTCAACTGTAAGTGCTGCTATTGTGGAGTGGAAGCATCTAGGAGCATCAACGGCTCAGTCGCGAAGTGGTAGGCAACACAAGCTCACAGAACTGGACCATGTAAAAATCGTATGTCCTCGGATGCAACACTCACTACAGAGTTCCAAACTGCGCCTGTAAGAAACACCAGCACAATAACTGTCGGGAAATGTGTTAACGTGGCCGAGTAGCCGCACACAAGCCGAAGATCACTATGCGCAATTCCAATCGTTGGCTGGAGTGGTGTAAAGCTTGCTGCCATTGGACTCTGGAGCAGTGGAAACACGTTCTCTGGAGTGATTAATCACGCTTCACCATTTGGCAAAACGAGGTCCATACAGAAATGGTTTGTCTATCTGTGTGGAAGAACTTGAATGCCACACAGAGCCCTGACCTCAACCTCACCGAACACTTTTGGGATTAATTGGAATGCCGACTGCGAGCCAGTCTTAATTGTCCACCATCAGTGCCCGACTTCACTAATGCTCTTGTGGCTGAATGGAAGCCAGTCCCCGCAGAAATGTTCCAACATCTAGTGGAAAGCCTTCCAGAAGAGTGGAGGCTGTTATAGCGGCAAAGTGGAAACCACCTCCGTATTAATGCCCATGGTTTTGAAATGAATGTTCGTCGAGCAGGTGTTCACACACTGTTGGTCAAGTAGTGTGTGAGCAAAATTTTATTTTGTACGTAGGCGGTCTGAAAAAACATTTAGGCGGCCCACCCAAGACTTTCTATGCAGAAAAAAACCTGAATGGATATTGTACTGTTTTATTACCGTACACACACACTACCGTTCAAAAGTTTGGGGTCACTTAGAAATTTCCTTGTTTTTGAAAGAAAAGCAATTATTTATTTTTCTCCATTAAAATAACGTAGTGTAGACATTGTTAATGTTGTGAATGACTATTGTGGCTTGATAACGGCAGAGTTTTTAAAAGGTATATTTTCATAGGCGTACAGAGGCCCATTATCAGCAACCATCACTCCTGTTCCAATGGCACGTTGTTAGCTCATTAAAGTGTTAGCTCATTAAAGTGTTAGCTCATTAAAGTGTTAGCTCATTAAAGTGTTAGCTCATTAAAGTGTTAGCTCATTAAAGTGTTAGCTCATTAAAGTGTTAGCTCATTAAAGTGTTAGCTCATTAAAGTGTTAGCTCATTAAAGTGTTAGCTCATTCAAGTGTTAGCTCATTCAAGTGTTAGCTCATTCAAGTGTTAGCTCATTCAAGTGTTAGCTCATTCAAGTGTTAGCTCATTCAAGTGTTAGCTCATTCAAGTGTTAGCTCATTCAAGTGTTAGCTCATTCAAGTGTTAGCTCATTCAAGTGTTAGCTCATTCAAGTGTTAGCTCATTCAAGTGTTAGCTCATTCAAGTGTTAGCTCATTCAAGTGTTAGCTCATTCAAGTGTTAGCTCATTCAAGTGTTAGCTCATTCAAGTGTTAGCTCATTCAAGTGTTAGCTCATTCAAGTGTTAGCTCATTCAAGTGTTAGCTCATTCAAGTGTTAGCTCATTCAAGTGTATAATTCTAAAAGGCTAATTGATCATTAGAAAATCCCTTTGCAATTATGTTAGCACAGCTGGAAACTTGTGCTGATTTTAAAGAAATAATAAAACTGGCCACCTTTTTAGACTAGTTGAGTATCTGTAGCATCAGCATTTGCGAGTTCGATTACAGACTCAGAATGGCCAGAAACAAAACTTTCTTCTGAAACTCGTCAGTCTTCTTGTTCTGAGAAATGAAAGCTATTCCATGCGAGAAATTGCCAAGAAACTGAATATCTCGTACAACGCTGTGAACTACTCCCTTCACAGAACAGTGCAAACTGTCTCTAACCAGAATAGAAAGAGGAGTGGGAGGCCCCGGTGCACAACTGAGCAAGAGGACAAGTGCATTAGAGTGTCTAGTTTGAGAAACCGACTCCTCACAAGTCCTCAACTGGCAGCTTCATTAAATAGTACCCGCAGAACACCAGTCTCAAAGTCAACTGTGAAGAGGCGACTCCAGGATGTTTTTTTGCTTCTTTAATCAGAACAACAGTTTTCAGCTGTGCTAACATAATTGCAAAGGGGTTTTCTAATGATCAATTAGCCTTTTACAATGATGAACTTGAATTTGCCAACACAGTGCCATTGGAACAGAGGAGTGATGTTTGCTGATAATGGGCCTATGTAGATATTGGATTAAAAATCTGCCATTTCCAGCTACAATAGTCATTTACAACATTAACAATGTCTATACTGTATTTCTGATCAATTTGATGTTATTTTAATGGACAATTTGCTTTTCTTTCAAAAACAAGGACATTTCTAAGTGACTCCAAACTTTTGAATGTGTGTCCTGCTGCCAGTCACTTTTTAAGTCGCCACATGACTGTAAGTCGCTTTGGATAAAAGCGTCTGCTAAATGGCATTTATTATTATTATATTTTCAGCACTGTTTACATGTATATTTGCTTTCACACCTATGCTGACATTTTGCACTGACACACTCACCACTTAGCTGCTGCCAAACTGTTTACCATTATTATTTATCCTGCTACCAGTTACTTTTTCCTAATTCCTGCCTACATGTACATATCTACCTCAAATACTCAGTATCGCTGCACATTGTGAATTTGCTACTGGTAATGACCCTGTATTTGGCTTCCTCTCTTTAATTGTATCATTAGTTTAATGTTGAATACTGCAGTGTGGGGAAGTGAAGCATTGCACTGTAAATGTGACAAATAAAACCAAGTTAAACTACATTTTCTCAGTTTTGCCTTTCATGAAGTATTGTCATTTAGTGCTGCCTGAATTAATTGAATATTGATAACCAATGGTATCGATCAGATGTATGGCTTTGGTAACAGTTGTTATGCACAAGGAATAAAACTTGTAGCTTTGCAGCCTATACCCAAACATGAATTGTTATATGAAATTGTGTGTGTGCAGTGGAGGAACAGCAGCCCCTCTCTGAAGAGAGCCTGAGAGAGTCTCTGAAGAAACAGCTGGAGTTTTGCTTCTCAAGGTAAGTAGTGAACTGCTATCGAAGAGCCTGTTTTTAAATGGTTGTTATAACTTTAATTAAAACATATTTTAACTGACTTTAGGCAAGTCAATGACTGCCTACGAACAGTGGGTTAACTGCCTTTGTTCAGGGGCAGAATGACAGAATTTGACCTTGTCAGCTCGGGGATTCGATCTAGCAACCTTTTGGTTACTGACCCAATGTTCGAACCACTAGGCTATCTGCAGTCGGAATTGCAATGTCTCTTACTGACCTAAGCAATTCTAGATGTTGTGTGATGGTTTATGTAATGAATCAAGCAGACCTTGGATTTGAACAAAAGCTGTACTCCCGGGGATGATCAGTATCGCGCTTTGAAGGACCCAGGAGCACTGTGACTGGAGGATTGTCCTCTTCATCTCTATAAATCGCTTCACCCTTTAACTTTCCTACTCCCTCTACACCGCTTCCAACTCTCCCTCTTTCCTCTTCATCAGTACAGTGTGACTGACCTAATGATTGAGGTCTTTGAGGGGAACAAGGAAAATAAACATGGGAACATGAATGTATACCACCTCTTTTTAGTCTCATGTTCCCAAATTGGAAATGTTATTATTTTTTTAAACGTTGGATAAAAGTAGAATCGGACCTTAAAAATTGTATGTCATACACTATAATTGGAGGAAACATATAAGTAATCCTGCTTAAGAAGTTGCTAGATGTATAATCCCATTTAGAGAAAAAGGCTTTTTGTTTTGTTATTATGGGGTGTTGTGTTGTGTGTAGGTTGAGGGGGGAAAAAAACAATTTAATCCAACGTAACAAAGTGGAAAACGTTAAGGGGTCTGAATACTTTCTGAATGCACTGTATGACGAAGATTGGCATCATGCATGGCTTAGCACATCGGCAATCAACATTAACAGCAGAAATCACCTGGCCAGCTCAGCTAGCAAGCTGGCTATAATGTTACCTGTTTGCAACTGAGGCTAGATAGCTAACAATAGCTTGCAATGAATACAACCTTTCGATACAGTTGAGCCAATATCGTATGCACATGTAGCTAGCTTGACATTTTAACTGTAGACGCTTATGTATGGATTATGATGATTCACAGCAGACTAAAACATATTAATCCTTCCCACTATGGTTCAACCAGACTGCTTTTGCCATAGAAGACAGCACTGTGTCGATACCAGCAGCTGTATTCAACATTGTTATTGAAAGCTGTAGCTACAACTAAACTGCATGTTGTCCATGATGAAAATATTGGTACATCTAATGATCTATGGCTCGTTCAAATATCCGTGGTAGCAGGGCCTGCCATTTGACAGAAGCCTTGAGTGACAGAACAGACTCATGAATGTTCCAGTCCCCCCATTATCTCAACCAATCATGGCTATGTAAGATTCTGGATTTTCTCCATGACTAAACAGCTTTCTGATTCACGTTTTTATATTTACAGTTTGAGGTGTTTTTATTCAGGCACATGAAAGTTGACATGTTCAAAAAATAAATGCATTTAGATGGGGATAAAGGTTTCACTTTAAAATGCCTCTCCTGTGGAGTTGTAAAATGTGTCTTACGCCCAGCTTCAAGAAACGGAGCACAAATGTATCTTAGCTCCCCATAGCATGTAACAAACATGGCTTGTTGGTTTCTCATGCCCTCTTCTGTCTTCAGAGAGAATCTGTCCAAGGATCTGTACCTGATGTCCCAGATGGATAGTGATCACTTTGTCCCCATCTGGACCATCGCCAGCATTGAGGGCATCAAGGTCCTCACTACCGACATGGACCTCATCCTGGAGGTACTACGAGGTATGAACAAAAACCCACCTCACCTTTGACCCTATTAGGAGTGGGGAGAACTGTGGAAATAGCCTCCCTGGACAGGCTTATACTGTAGCCTGCTACATGACTGGTCAGAAACAAGCTCAGGTTGCAGGATTTCTACCCAAGCTAAAAATCACTTAGCACAAGTTGTAGCCTCATACCAGATGTTGTGTTGACACATGGCTGGGAACGAGATTAGTGGTGGCTAGAACTGCTTTGTTAGATTAATTAGTAATAGTATTGAGAAGAATTGTGGTAGTCAAACTTATAACAATATACTTAGTCCCTACAAAATGACAAATTACTTATTCCACATTTTTGTTACAGCCTGAATTCCAAATGGATTAAATATATTTGACACCCATCTACCCAATACCCTATATTGACACATTTTTTTCAAATCTATTAAAAATTGAATGTCATTTACATAGGTGTTCACACCCCTCAGTCAACACATGTTAGAATCACCTTTGGCAGTGATTACAGCTGAGTCTTTCTGCGTATGTCTCGAAGAGCTTTGCACAACTGGATTGTACAATATTTGTCCATTCTTTGAAAAATTCTTCAAGCTCTGTCAAGTTGGTTGTCGATCATTGCTTGACAGCCATTTTCAAATCTTGCCATAGATTTTCAAGGCAATTTAAGTCAAAACTGTAACTAGACCACATAGGAACATTCATTGTTGTCTTGGTAAGCAACTACAGTGTATATTTGGCCTTATGTTTTAGGTTATTGTCCTGCTAGAAGGTTAATTTGTCTCCCAGTGTCTGTTAGAAAGCAGACTGAACCAGGTTTATAACTAGGATTTTACCCGTGCCTAGCTCCTTTTCTCTCTCCCCCCCCCCCCCCCCCCCAAAAAAAACAACTCCCTAGTCCTTGCCGGTGAAAAGCATACGCCACCACCATGCTTGAAAATATGGTACTCAGTGACGTGTTTGATTTGCCCCAAGCATAACGCTTTGTATTCAGGACAAAGTTCATTTCTATGGATTTCTTTTGCAGTTTTACTTTAGTTCCTTATTGCAAACAGGATACATGTTTTGTAATATTTTTATTCTGTACAGGCTTCCTCCTTTTCGCTCTGTCATTTAAGTTAGTATTGTGGAGTAACTAGAATGTTGTTGATCCATCCTATTAATCATTGCCCTCTTGGTGAAATCCTTGAACGGTTTACCCCTTCTACGGTAACTGAGTTGGGAAGGACGCCTGTATCTTTGTAGTGGCTGGCTGTATTGATACGCCATCCAAAGCGTAATTAATAACTTCACCATGCTCAAAGGGATATTCAATGTCTGCTTTTTTACTTCTCCCATCTACCAATATGTGCCCTTTTGTGGCATTTGAAAACCTCCCTGGTGTTTTGGTTGAATTTGTGCTTGAAATTCACTACTCAACTGAGGGACCTTGCACATCATTGTATGTGTGGTATAGGTGTGTGTGTGTGTAGGCCAGTGACACACAATCTGAATTTCATCAATTTTAAATTCAGGCTGTAACACAACAAAATGTGGGAAAAGTCTAGGGGTGTGGATACTTTCTGAAGGCACGGTCATAGTAGTAATTCATGGGAGCAGCATTAAGTAGGTGAGACACATGATCCATGTTAAAGTTGAGTGAGGGTTTTCAAGCACTTTGGGGTAGGTATGCCATGAACCTGGCTTTGGGAGCAAACTCACTCAAATGAGAGCAAATAATCCTCACTGAGTCATTATTTGAAAAGGCACTAGTAAATTTGATATATTTCTGTGTGTGGTTTCAGCCTCGCCCATGGTGCAAGTTGATGAGATGGGGGAAAAGGTTCGGCCCAATCACAAGCGCTGCATCATCATTCTGAGGGAGGTGCCAGAGACCACACCTGTAGAGGTAACAAAATTTAGAATTAGCTTTTTTGTGTTAAAGGTAAACCTGAAAAAACGTTCAATGTAGCCCACTGCCCTAGCACTACACAGCTGATTCAAATAACCAAGTAATCATCAAGCTTTGATTTGAATAAGCTGTGTAGTACTTGGGCTAAAAACTAAAAATGTACCCCTTGGGGTCACTAGGACCGAGTTTGGGAAATGCTGGTGTAGCCATTTGCGCATTACCTGTGAACAATATCATTTATTTTGTTGCAGAACCTTTCTTAGAGTTCTAACACCCTCATCTTCTCTCTATTTCCTCAGGAAGTGGAGGCCCTCTTTAAGAATGAAAACTGTCCCAAGGTGATGAGTGTTGAATTTGCGGCCAACAACAACTGGTATATCACATTCCAGTCGGACACTGATGCACAGCAGGTATCGTTGCACTTTCCACACTCTGTTGTCAGTCAGTGAAAATGTCCTTATTCAAAGTTCACTGCATGTGTGTTGAATTTGCACATGTTTTTTTGCTATTTGTCTTCTGATATTGTATAAATGTAATTTCCTATTTGTTAGTTCAATCAAACCAACACAGTTCTGTTGATTGATCTATACTGAACAAAAATATGAATGCCACGTCAAGTGTTGGTCCCTGACATTTTCCTTACGCACAAAAAGCTTATTCGTCTCAAATTTGTTTACATCCCTGTTAGTAAGCATTTCTCTTTGCCAAGATAATCCATCCACCTGACTGATGTGGCTCATCAAGAAACTGATTAAACAGCATGGTCATTACACAGGTGTACCTTGTGCTGGGGACAGAAAAAGGCCACTCTAAAATGCGCCCCTGCCCAGTCATGGGAAATTTGTAGTTTAGGGCCTAATGTATTTATTTCAATTGACTGATTTTCCTTATGAACTGTAACTCAGTAAAATCTTTGAAATTGTTCCATGTTTATTTTTGTTCAGTATAGTTTACCAGCCTAGTGAAAAGCTGTGTTTACACAGGTAGCCCATTCTGATATTTTTTCACCAACTAGATCAGCTCTGGAAAAAGATCTGATTTGATTGGTCAAAGACAAATGAACTGGCAGGCCCCTGGTTCGTTTGTACTTGGAGGCTCTTTTCTGTTTGTGGGGTTGATGCTGCTGCTATGTCTGCAAGTTGTATATAAAAGAAAAGCTATTTAGACATGTAATCATATCTCCTACATGTGAAAAGGTATTGTCCGGCTCTCTCACAGTACTTTGTTTTTCCTCTTCTTCCTCAGGCACACATATATCTAAGGGAAGATGTGAAAACGTTTCAGGGAAAACCCATCATGGTGAGTACATGTACTGTTCCTTTCTTATGTGAGACATGCTGCTTTTCTATTAAGTGATTTCAGTGCCAACAGAAAATGTATTTGAATTCAATATTTTTAAAGTTGTTGAATATTTCTGCATTAGTAATGCACAAATTGAGTTCATAAGTTAAACTTGTATTTCATGATTTGAAACTGAATTGAATGAATATTGCATTCAGTTTTAAAATTCAATATTTAAATATTTTGTTTCAATATGGTTAATATTGCATTCATTGTCTGTGTATAAAGTTTACAAACTAATTTCAAGTTGACCAAGTTTCATATTCAGTTTTGCTATTTGGCATGATTCATTCATTTTCTTCCAATGAATTTGCCTCTAGCGTTTGGGTTATAAGCCTTTATCACCCCATTCCTGAAAGCTACGACTCTCTGGAACATACTCGTTCTGTTCCCCTCTATGGACACATTAAAAGGGAGTGTGACAAAAACTGCAATTTGGCCCCCATTACAATTTAGTTGAGTAGCCCTGTCATAGACCTTCTTAACCCCTAGGCTAGATGGGACGCTACCATCCAACCTGACCAACATCCAGTGAAAGTGCAGGGCGCCAAATTCAAACTACAGAATTGTAAATATTTAACATTCTTGAAAATACACATGGAATATGTCAAATTAACGCTTGACGACTTGTTGATCCAGCCACGGTGTCCGATTACAAAAAGTATTTACGGCGAAAGCAAACCATGCAATTTTCTGAGGACAGCGCCCCGTCAAACACACAATCATACACTGCTCAAAAAAATAAAGAGAACACTTAAACAACACAATGTAACTCCAAGTCAATCACATTTCTGTGAAATCAAACTGTCCACTTAGGAAGCAACACTGATTGACAATAAATTGCACATGCTGTTGTGCAAATAGAATAGACAACAGGTGGAAATTATAGGCAATTAGCAAGACACCTCCAATAAAGGAGTGGTTGTGCAGGTGGTGACCAGACCACTTCTCAGTTCCTTTGCTTCCTGGCTGATGTTTTGGTCACTTTTGAATGCTGGCGGTGCTTTCACTCTAGTGGTAGCATGAGATGGAGTCTACAACCCACACCAGTTGCTCAGGTAGTGCAGCTCATCCAGGATGGCACATCAATACGAGCTGTGGCAAGGTTTGCTGTGTCTGTCGGCGTAGTGTCCAGAGCATGGAGGCGCTACCAGGAGACAGGCCAGTACATCAGGAGATGTGGAGGAGGCCGTAGGAGGGCAACAACCTAGCAGCAGGACCGCTACCTCCGCCTTTGTGCAAGGAGGAGCACTGCCAGAGCCTTGCAAAATGACCTCCAGCAGGCCACAAATGTGCATGTGTCTGCTCAAATGGTCAGAAACAGACTCCATGAGGGTGGTATGAGGGCCTGACATCCACAGGTGGGGGAACACCGTGCAGGACGTTTGGCATTTGCCAGAGAACACCAAGATTGGCAAATTCGCCACTGGCGCCCTGTGCTCTTCACAGATGAAAGCAGGTTCACACTGAGCACATGTGACAGACGTGACAGAGTCTGGAGACACCGTGGAGAACCTGCTGCCTGCAACATCCTCCAGCATGACCGGTTTGGCGGTGGCATTTCTTTGGGGGGCCGCACAGCCCTCCATGTGCTCGCCAGAGGTAGCCTGACTGCCATTAGGTACAGAGATGAGATCCTCAGACCCCTTGTGAGACCATATGCTGGTGCGGTTGGCCCTGGATTCCTCCTAATGCAAGACAATGCTAGACCTCATGTGGCTAGAGTGTGTCAGCAGTTCCTGCAAGAGGAAGGCATTGATGCTATGGATTGGCCCCCCTTCTCCCCAGACCTGAATCCAATTGAGCACATCTGGGACATCATGTCTCGCTCCATCCACCAACGCCACGTTGCACCACAGACTGTCCAGGAGTTGGTGGATGCTTTAGTCCAGGTCTGGGAGGAGATCCCTCAGGAGACCATCCGCCACCTCATCAGGAGCATGCCCAGGCGTTGTAGGGAGGTCATACATGCACGTGGGGCCACACACACACTACGGAGCCTCATTTTGACTTGTTTTAAGGACATTACATCAAAGTTGGATCAGCCTGTAGTGTGGTTTTCCACTTTAATTTTGAGTGTGACTCCAAATCCAGACCTCCATGGGTTGATACATTTGATTTCCATTGATAATTTTTGTCTGATTTTGTTGTCAGCACATTTAACTGTAAAGAAAAAAGTATTTAATAAGAATATTTAATTCATTCAGATCTAGGATGTGTTATTTTAGTGTTCCCTTAATTTTTTTGAGCAGTGTATTTCATCCCGCCAGGCACGACACAAAACTCATAACTATCATTTGTGCCTTACCTTTGAAGAGCTTCTTCTGTTGGCACTCCAATATGTCCCATAAACATCACAAATTGTCCTTTTGTTTGATTAATTCCATCGTTATATCTCCAAAATGTCCATTTATTTGGTGTGTTTGAGCCAGAGAAACACTGGTTCCAACTTGCGTAACATGACTACAAAATATCTAATAAATTATCTGTAATCTTTGTCCAAACATTTCAAACACCTTTCCTAATCCAGCTAGGTATTTTTTAACGTAAATAATCGATAACATAACTGCTTTCCATAGTGGATAAAAACAAAGTAGAGAGTGAGCTTTCAGGTCGCGTGCCCCAACCGCAACAGTACACTAGACTCGATCCTCGTTCTGAACAGCCCTACTTCTTCATTTCTCAAAGGGAAAAACATCAACCAATTTCGAAAGACTGTTGACATCCAGTGGAAGCGAAAGGAACTGCAAGCAAGTGCCTTAGAAATCTCGATCCACATAGGAAACTCATTGAAAAGAGTGACATAAAAAAAAAAATCCTGGATGTTTTGTGAAATAAGGTCTGTATTACTCAGACATCATTCAAACCGTTTTCTATCCACATCTACTAATATGCATATCTTAGCTTCTGGGCCTGAGTAGCAGGCAGTTTACTTTGGGCACACTTCTCATCCGGATGTGAAAATACTGCCCCCTAGCCTAGAGGTTAAGGATAGCATGTTATTATTATTATATTATATATTAGCATTTCCACTCCTTAATTAATCTTGCTCTTGTGATTGACTGGGTGTGAACCGTGTCCTGTACAGTACTGTTGGCCAACTTAACTAAAGCCTATAGGGATGAGTACAGGAAGCTAACAAGTCTCCAGCAAGGTTACTCATCAAAAGAGAGAGGACATTGGTTACATTTCACCACTCTTTGACCTCATACTCAGACATCACGGCACCAATATAGCTGATGGGGTTCACTCAAGTCAGTTTAAAATTTTGAAATAAAAGTTAAAGTTTATAAATTCTATGATTCAATGTGTGCATTATAAATAATTGTATTTTTATTCTGTTGGGACCGAAATGGCTCCTTTAAGATTTAGTTTGGTCAAGGAGGGGCAATGCGTAACATTAGTCAACGGTATAACTCTGAGATCAGATGATAGGAGTGGGGGGAAGCAGTGCTGTGTGGACTACCTCAGACTGTTTTGGAGTCAGCTGTTATGCGGTCAGGTCAGTGACTTGTAAAAGGGGGTTGCTGTCTTGTTGAGAGCACGTGGCTGAGCTGTGGCTGCACGACAGTAAGGTCGCCTTGAGTTTGTGCCTATATAAGCGTCTGAAAAGGAAGGAGTAAGTCCAGCCAGCATTCTCGGTCTTGGTCTGTTCTAAACTGGTCTGAACTCAATCTCCAGTCATCTCCCCCATTCAAGATGTTATGACATTGTCCACATTTCATTCAACCACTCTTCTTTAGCAGTAGTTGATTGCCAGTATTGTCATTAAATGTATCTGGCATAACACATTCAGGCTCAATTTCAAATGGTTATCATTTAGGTTGCTAACAATGTGAATTTGATTGTTGTGCTAAATTGAGTAGCTTAATGCCTCAAACTCCAGAACTATGATTTGACTTGCATGATGTTTAAGGCTGGAAAAAGCGGTACCCCCGGTGATGATCAGTATCGCGCTTGGAAGGACCCAGGAGCACTGTGGCTGTGGAGGGCTCTCATCTCTAAATCACTACCCTCTCCTCCTCTCTAACTTTCCCTCCCTTTTTCGTCCTCCCTCTTCATCGTCCTCTCCCTCCCTCCGTCAGCACAGTGTGACTGACCTAATGACCGTGAGATTATGAGATCTGAGGGGAACAAGGAGCATGGCCTCTTTCCTTCTCTGTGAATGGCAGTGTGGGGAGACGATGTAATGTCAATGGTTATTTTACTGTACATTGTGTTTACATGTCGTGTTCATACTCTCCATTTCCAGTCCTTTACACATCTTCCTGTCGCTCTCTTGCTCTGTCTAGGCTCGTATCAAGGCCATCAACACATTCTTTGCGAAGAATGGCTACCGTAGTGTACCGAACTCCAGTGTGTACAGCCAGCAGGGCCAGTCCCAGTATAACTCAACGCACCTCTACATGCAGCAGGTATTCAGCCCCCAGCAGCAGTACCCACTCTACCCCCTGGTGCCACCCACCTGGAACCCATCGCCTGCCCCTTACTTCCAGACCCCGCTGGTGAGGCCCGCTTGATTTTTTCCTGTTGTAACTAGAGGTCGACCATTATGATTTTTCAATACCGATACATTTTCGGTATCGGCCGATTTATGTATATAAATGTTTTTTATTTATTTGAAATAATGACACTTAAAACAATACTGAATAAACACTTATTTGAACTTTAATATAATACATCAATCAATTTAGCCTCAAATAAATAATGAAACATGTTCAATTTGGTTTAAATAATGCAAAAACAAAGTGTTGGAGAGGAAAGTAAAAGTGCAATATGTGCCATGTA
The DNA here is from genome assembly GCF_021184085.1 of Oncorhynchus gorbuscha. Lineage (NCBI taxonomy): Eukaryota > Metazoa > Chordata > Actinopteri > Salmoniformes > Salmonidae > Oncorhynchus > Oncorhynchus gorbuscha. The sequence goes on along the minus strand of NC_060175.1, from coordinate 32,800,565 downwards.
AAAAAAAAGCTAACATTTAAGTTCCTTGCTCAGAACATGAGAACATATGAAAGCTGGTGGTTCCTTTTAACATGAGTCTTCAATATTCCAAGGTAAGAGGTTTTAGGTTGTAGTTAATATAGTATGTATAGGACTATTTCTCTCTCTACCATTTGTATTTCATATACCTTTGACGATTGGATGTTCTTATAGGCACTTTAGTTATGCCAGTGTAACAGTATAGCTTCCGTCCCCCTCCTTGCCCCTACCTGGGCTCGTACCAGGAACACATCGAAAACAGCCACCCTCGAAGCATCGTTACCCGTCGCGCCACAAAATCTGTGGCCCTTGCAGAGCAAGTGGAACAACTACTCCAAGTCTCAGAGCGAGTGACATTTGAAACGCCATTAGTGCGCACCCCGCTAACTAGCTAACCATTTCACATCGGTTACACCAGCCAAATCTCGTGAGTTGATAGGCTTGAAGTCATAAACAGCGCAATACTTGAAGCATTGCGAAGAGCTGCTGGCAAAACGCATGAAAGTGCTGTTTGAATGAATGCTTACGAGCCTGCTGCTGCCTACCATCTCCCAGTCGGACTGCTCTATCAAATATCAAATCATAGGCTTAATTATAACATAACACACAGAAATACGAGCCTTTGGTTATTAATATGGTCGAATCTGGAAACTATCATTTCGAAAACAACGTTTATTATTTCAGTGAAATAAGGAACCGTTCCGTATTTTATCTAACGGGTTGCATCCCTAAGTCTAAATATTGCTGTTACATTGCACAACCTTCAATGTTATGTCATAATTACGTCAAATTCTGGCAAATTAGTTCGCAGCGAGCCAGGCGGCCCAAACTGTTGCATGGTTTGGTGCAGCCGTTCAACGATTGTGCTTTTTTTGCAAATGCGCCGTTGTTGAATTATCCCCCTCCGTTGCATCGATTATATGCAACGCAGGACACGCTATATAAAGTAGTAATATCATCAACCATGTGTAGTTAACTAGTGATTATGATTGATAAGTTTAATGCTAGCTCGCAACTTACTTTGGCTTCTTACTGCATTTGCGTAACAGGCAGGCTCTTCGTGGAGTGCAATGAGAGGCAGGTGGTTAGAGCATTGAATCCCGGAGCTGACAAGGTACAAATTTGCCCCTGAACAAGGCAGTTAGTTAACCCACCGCTCGCTCCTAGGCTGTCATTGAAAATAAGTTATTAACTGACTTGCCTAGTCAAATGTGTACGGTGTAAAAAAAATAATCGGTGTCCAAAAATTCCGATTGTTATGAAAACTTGAAATCGGCCCAAATTAACCAGTCAAATCAAATGTATTTATATAGCCTTTCGTACATCAGCTGATATCTCAAAGTGCTGTACAGAAACCCAGCCTAAAACCCCAAACAGCAAGCAATGCAGGTGTAGAAGCACGGTGGCTAGGAAAAACTCCCTAGAAAGGCCAAAACCTAGGAAGAAACCTAGAGAGGAACCAGGCTATGTGGGGTGGCCAGTCCTCTTCTGGCTGTGCCGGGTGGAGATTATAACAGAACATGGCCAAGATGTCGACCTCTAGCTGTAACTTGTATTGAATTAGATTTGGTTAGAAGTACTGTTGTTCATTCCTAGGATGACCAGCCCCTCCAGAGTGTGTGTTAGTTGCCATAGGTACAGAAGTGTTGGGTGTACCTGTAGGAACTGAAGTTTCAGATGTAATTGTATGATCATTCTGAACAAACATTTTTAGAACATGATTCATATTATTCTTTTTTTCTGCAAATTGCTCCTATAAATACAAACCTCTGAACCTAATGATGACATAACCATGCACATAGAGGGGTTCAGGCTGGGAGACAAACCACTCTGGGTTCATATATGCCCCCAAATCTTCCTTTCCTGTTTCACACCAGTGAGCAATAAGATTATGAGATCTGATGATCTGGGTAGGTGATTTAGGAATGGTGGACGTAATCTTCAACATGTCTTGTTCAGACCCATGTGAATTAACCCTGCGTCAGCTGTAACACACATCCTTCACATTGCGCTCTGGGGTCAGAGGGGGGATGACATTTACTAATGTATCACTGTCAGGATCAGCTAATCTTGTAAGAGCTGTGTCATAGAAAACTGAGGTGATTTGACTGGTCGACATTTTGTTTTCTGCTTTTTCTCCAGGCCCCGTTCCCCAACAGTGGCTTTGTGAACGGCTTCAGCACCGCTGGGAACTACAAGACTGGCACCAGTCCCTTGGGCCTCGGACGACCGCCCTTCAACAGAAACCGGTAGGTGTTTTCTCTCAGGGCAAGAACCCCCATCCGGCTCCATCAGAAGGTTTTATTAGATGGCTTTGACCCAATGATGACATATCGATGCGCATAGAGGTGCTTCAAGCTAAGTGATGAAGACTTTTGGGTTTTCCTTTCTTTCACTCTTTCTTTCTTTCTCTCTCTATCTATCCCCCCAAAGTCACTATCTCTACACCCGATGAGCGGTAAAGATTATGAGATCTGAGGGTTCAAACGTCTTATTTGGCCGTCCAAAGTGGTCCAGTGAATTAATCCACAGCCTTACAACATTAGATTATGTTTTAAAAAGCCAGTTTGACTAGCACCAGGACGGTTGTTGTAATTGAACAGACACTGTAATTTAGTGCACATAATGGTATTTATGTTCATCATCAAAGCATCATCTGCTGTCATAAATAACTGTTTGTCTCTTACTCCCCACAGTGTCCCCCTCTATTCTAGAAAGAATGTAATCAATGCCTTCAGGTATAAATGATCAGATATCAATCATGTCATCAGTTGATGCTCTCTCACACTTTCATTTCATCCAGTGTCATTCTAAAACATACGTGTTCACAAGCTACGATGTTAATCCCGATTTTAAACCATCCATATAATGCTACACTGGGGTGTCCTTGGGAACGGTGGTGAATGGCAACCCTCAACTGATATGTTAGATGGCTAGCGTAACTGACAAATGACACTATGATCACATTTTATTGGTCACATGCAGATGTTATTTTGGGTGTCGTGAAATGGTTCCTAGCTCCAACAGTGCAGTAGTATCTAACAATTCACAACAATACACACAAATCTAAAAGTAAAATAATAGAAAATTCAAATGAATTACATTTACATTTGTTGTTTGAATATGGGATCCAGCAAGTTCATTACCCTCAGCTTGTGCTGAGAAAACCAAAACCATTCCCTTAGTATTCTATACAGGAGCATATTTACAATCCCCTTCATTTACCATTTTAATGTTTAATGTCCTGTCCTCCTCATCCTCTGCATGAATCATACTGGAACCCCTCTAGTTGTTTTGTGATCATATCTTTAGACTGAACGATAGATGGCATTTATGCTTGAGCCATTGAGTTCGTTAAGTTGATATGACTGACTGATCTTCCTTTCCTCAGGAACCACGCGAAGAGCCAGCCCCGGCCATGTGACGAGACCCCTCCCTCTGTTACCCCCGTATCCCCCCTGGTGGATGGCCTGTCGGGCCCCTCCAGCGCTCTTCCTCCCCGGGCGGCAGGGCCTCCCCTGGGTAGCACCCCCGAGCCTGGCCCTGTGCCCCCCACCCTCAGGGACACCCTGCCACTGGCTGCAGAGGGGATGCCCAATGGAGACCTGGGCATTGCTGGCAGGGGCAGGTCAGTCTGCACAGAGCCCCTTCATACATCCATCCACACACCCAACAACCTGCTCATACATGAAATGTGATCATGTCCCTGTTGGGCTTTATCAAATGGCTTTGACCCAGTGATGACAAATCGATTCGCATAGAGGTGCTTCAAACGAAGTGATGAAGACTTTTGGGTTTTCCCTTTTCTCTCCGCTCTCTCTCCATCCATCTACCCCCTTCTTTCACTCCTTTTTCTTTCTCCTCTATCTCTATCTATCCCCCCAAAGTCACTAGTCTCTACACTTGACCCGATGAGCGGTAAGATTATGAGATCTGAGGGTTCAAACGGGTCTGTCTTGGCCATCCAAAGCCTCCCCAACAAACGATTACATGTTTGCTTATGATCATCTCTATGCTGTGTGTAACATGTTTATCTGTTGTAGGAGAGGCAGCTACAGAGGGATGCGGAGGAAGAGAGAGGACGAGAGGATCACGGTCAGTTTTCTGCCATTTAATTTCCTCTATCCCATGTTTAGTGTGGTTTATACCCCCTATCTCACCCACATGGTCAAATGTGTGTCTTCTGTGTTTTGGTGTTCAGAGGCCCATCCCTCTGAGTGAGATAAAGGTTCCACAGCCCAAGTTTGACCTGGCGACCTCCAACTTCCCTCCATTGCCTGGGTGTGTGGTCAGCATGCAGGGAGAGCCCGTGCTAGAGACTCGCATGTCTGATGTGGTTCGAGGCCTCAAGGTGACCAGCGACAAGGCGAGGAAAAACCCTAGTTAGTTTTTGCCTCCTGACCACTTGATGTGACAGGAAGAAGTGGTCTATAATAACTTTTGTCTGGTCTGTCACTTAATCCCAATTCTTACATTCCTCTTACTGTAGTTAGTCCCTCAGCCAAACATCATGTCTTTCACCCCTCTTAAGTCAACTATGTTCATTACTCTTATTTTCAGCCTGATGTGAATAAGGAGTCTGTGGCCCCTCCTGCTAGTGCCCAAAAGGAGGCTGTGAGTGCGCCCAGTCAGGTCGTGCCGGCCCACAAACCCCCCACCCCTCTGGTTGTGGAGCCCCTTGTTCCAAGGTATGGTTTACCTCTGGCTTACGGCTGCAAAGATCTGCTGTAGGGATTTTGATGATCCAACATGATTTCACTGTTGGAAATGAACCTTATTGGTAACCTTTTCCTCTCCTGTCTGTGCAGTGTTGCTCATCCGGTGAAGAAAGTGGAGAAGCCTGAGCCTCATGTCCAAAAAGAGATGGCTCCACCCCCCACACCACCCTCTTCTCTGCCAACCCCCTCACAGCCCGCCGCTGCAACCAAACCTACGCCCACCCACAGTCAGTCCATCTCCACGGCAACACCATTTCCCGCCACTACCACACCTGCACCGGTAAGACTTCACTCACTGCCTAGTGGATTTCACTGGATACATAATGCATTGGATAGAATGTTGTCAGTTAACATAATTGGTTAAATAGAGATTAATGAAGAGATGTCAGGCCCTAGTCATCCTATGTCTATTTTCTCTCCTCCCCTATTCTCTTTTTTGTCTATCCATCTATTCATCCATCCAACCAGGAGTCAAGGAAACTGAGCTATGCTGAGATGTGCAAGCGGCCAGCCACCCAGCCCCCAGCGCCAAGCACCTCCCCAAACCCTCCCACCTCCCCGGCCAGCCAACCCCTGCGTGAACTGCGGGTTAACAAGGCCAACGAGCCCGCCACCACCTCCAGCAGCGATGGGGATAGGCCTGAGAAATCCGAGCGGCCTGGAGAAGGCCAGCCCCACCTTGATCCCCTTGGCTCATATTGTGGGGTTAATGGCCCTGCCCGATCCGGAGGGATGGGCCTAAAGTACCGGGATCAGCAGAGAGGTGCGTCCATGAGCCGCCGCATCTCCCCCCAGGGCTGGGCCAGACGGAGCGGGAAGGAACAGAACATTCCCCCCCGGTCACCAAAGTAGTTTAAGCAACAACCAACAGACTAACAGAAAAACAAACACAAATCTATATACGTGTGTGTGTATATATATATGTAAAGAGATAAATATATATATAAATATATATATGTTATTGGATGAAAGAACGCGTTCATCTTAAAGACCCCCCTGAAGCTCGGTCGGACATCCGCTGACCTTTGTTTAGGAAAGACTGCAAGCGGTAATCATTTTAAGAGGGGGCCGACACGAGTGTTACAAATCATAAACTGAAGGACTTGTTTGAAAGAATAGCGAGAGATGCTTACATGCTGCCTCACCTTGGTTAGCTTGAAGGCTGGGCCCTCCACTGCTAAATCTATGTTCATTTGATTTCTGTCAGTGGGGGATGGGGGACAAATGTACAGTAATGCCTTGTATCACCAGAATACTGGTAGTTGCAAAGGGGGAAAAAAAGAAAAGAGCTGTTAGCAAATCTAGTCATTATGTGACACAGCAAAAGATGTGGACATCCACCAATATGACATCGTTATGAGTTGATACATATGATGCAATTTGTTGTTGGAGGGGTTGGCAAGTGATTATTTTGGCGAAGGGCTAAGGATAGCTCATAAAATGTGTTTTTATGTAGGTTGGAAGCGAGAGGGCCACATGGTTTTTAGAGAAGTGCCTGTTTTGAACTGTTCTGAGAGATTGAGTGAGTTGGGAAGCCTGTCAAGCTGCACTTTCTTTTAGGTGAAGAAACAGTCTTGGATGCCTGTCAGCTAAGAGTCTGGAATGATTTTGTGTTCAGAATCAATGGGAAAATATTAATTTATTAGAATCAATGATTTTATTTTCACGGTTGATGGAAACTTTTGGTATACCCTTGCTTGAGTAGGACATTAAAACCTTTACGATAATGGTGATTGGATACTGTGCAAATGTGGGGGAAAGTTTGGATAGTCAGGCTGTCGGTCACTGAATTGTTATATTTTCCACTCTCCCATTTCCTATTACTTTGAAACATATGGTTAAATGTTTGAGTTGTTGGTCCCAACTGTCTGCCAATCCTGTTTAGTTAAAATATGCTTTGGTTGGTTAATGACGATTGCGCCAACCATTAGTGCATAATCTCTCCATCCAGGATCAGGTTCAGTAGTTCCCATACGAACTGCTTGCTTTTGTTTTTTTAAAGTGGTTTAAGTTTAAATACATTTTTTAAAGTGGTTTGCTACAGTGTGTTATGAACATGACCCACCAATCCATTGGTTGGGATTTGAGTGGATCAGGAAGTGTTGTCATGGGTAACAGCTCATGAGAAAGGGAGGAGTCATCCCTTAGTGAAGGTATTTGGTAGTTGAGGCAGTCAGCACTCGCATTGTAGACACCTGACACGTTCAGTTATCATGTATTTGGCCATTTTATACGTAGCCTTTTTAAAGGGGCAGTCTGCAGTTGCTACATTCATTATTGGACCTATTATTAATTTATGTACCAATTTGATTCTTCAAGTATCAAAGCTTTGTTCCACTGTCATACCACATCAGAACCCAAAATATTAGCCTGTTTTACTCCAATGTTTGTAAACAAAGTAAATGCAGACTAAATCTATATAGCCTCAAAACATGGTTAAAACTGTCATTTTTATGCATCCATAGCTCAGTCTATGAATTTGAGCTGTTACATTTCTCCAACCCCATCCCTCAGCTTTTTACTGTAACAGGGTAGGGAGAACACTGTTTCAACTGCTGATTGTCCTTTTAAGAAGAGTAGTTTTAATTATTTGTCTTGCATAAAAGTTTAACCTGTTGTATTAATATGTACAATTAATTGTACCTATGTGGTCAAATGCAGGATACCGGCGTTAACATATACCTTCCTATGTATGTCTTGATGGAACAGGTGATCTTTATCATCAAATAGAAACCTTTCCACCCCAGATATCTGGCCATTTCAACATGCCATCATATCTGTGAACATGTTCCAGAGTAGTCTGCCATGCATTTTGGTAGCTCTTGTATCATGTAGAATAGGTTAGATGGTATTTTATAGAGTAGTAATGGGATCCCAAGCATGAAACTAGACTTTGGTACTATGTATTCGGGATAGCTCATTTTAAAATGGCCTGAAGTCAAGTAAACGTATTCAGTTCTCATTCTCTTATTTGTTAGCATCGGGAATTAATCTATAAAGGAGCTTACTGGTTTAGAGCAGCGATCACTGGAATTTTACGTTTTTAATGCAAATAAACGTATTTATTTTTTTTAACTTAAAGAGCCCAGCAAGAGTCCAGTTAGTCTTCTGATTTCTCAATTTTTAGTTGATGACATGCAGTACCGAACCTGTCCCAGTATGAGATTAGGGGTGGCCCGTGGAGATTTCCAGGTGTGTTGATAACATGCAGTACCGAACCTGTCCCAGTATGAGATTAGGGGTGGCCAGTGGAGACTTCCAGGTGTGTTGATAACATGCAGTACCGAACCTGTCCCAGTAGGAGATTAGGGGTGGCCATTGGAGACTTCCAGGTGTGGTGTTGGTAGGTGTTTAGTGCTTATCGTGTACAGAGGGCTATTTTCTTGTCCGTGAAATGCTGTCGAACTCTGATCATGTCCATTTTGGGGTTATCCTTTTTCAATGTTGCCGTTGATTCATTGAGCAGAGATTCTGAAGGGTGATAATGATGAGTCACGTTATTTTGGGATGGGATTGAGGGCAGAGCGACTGTCAGATATTAGAGTTTTGGTGTCTGGCTAACTCATAGGATTATGATTTAGCTGCTTTTTTCCTCTTGTACATTTCACTTTTGGATTTTCTCTTTACTGTCTTAGTTTTCTTTTGTTTGAAGATTTTAATGCATATATCACGATTGTTTTAAATTCCGTACACGTCCATTGTTTGAAAAATGGAAGTTTGCGTAATATTAGGAGAGTTGACTTGACATGGGGGGGCATCAACCTTCAGATCTGTTCCTTTTCTATGCGCCTGCAAACTCATAATTCAGCCTTTGTGTATTAATGGGTTGAACACTATCCAGACCATAAATGTATAGAGATCATTATGTGAAAATAACTTTTTTTGCATGGACATTGCCATTTTAAAGTAGTAAACTGGGTGGGGATTCCTATGGATTGGGAGCAATCAACCAATTATCAGAGCATTGACCGCCAACTAGCGGCCACAAGAAATGAATTACTCAAGATTTGTTTCTAGACTTCAACACTGTAGCTGGTGGTAAGTTGCCAATTTTAGCTTTACACTTTTTTTCCAATATCAGAAGAAAATTGACTACTTTAAATGGAGATGGCCTCATTGGCACAGATACAACAGTGTGATCTCTATGATCCAGACCAAAGTCAAGCAGGCAAAAAGACAACCTTGGGAACTTGCTCCAACACAACTGTTTCTGGGTGGGATGTGGAGAACTCGTAACCCTCCTACTGTTGGATGGAAAAGCTGTCAGTTAATTGATAATGCTCCCTGTCTCGACTGGCCAGTTATGCTTGATTAATGTAGTCCTATTTGAGGGAAGGCCACTTGTGTAGGTGGTCTGAATGTTCTTGTACAGATTTTGCGCCTAGAAGGCTAATCTTTGGTCATGTTTTTTTCCTCCCTCTATTAGTAAGCACATTTTAGATTTGAGTAAATCTTTTGAAAGAGTTCCTCAGTTTGACTTTATTTTGTTTATGTACTCTGATGTACCCTTTTTCTTTCAATGCATTTAATATTTTTTGTGTTTTTCCCAAAATATGTGTGTGTGTAGTATTTCCAAAACTTATCTGATTTGCTACTTGGGTAAAGTGAGAATTCGGTGCACTGCCTGGGTGCTAGCAGTGCAGTAACATGTTATCTATCTAACCACTGGGCCTATGTTTTTTATATTTTTACATCCATTAATGGCTAAGTTAAGAGCAGCTAGTGGTGTTGTGGAATGAAATGCACTAACTTTTGTTTGAAAATAATCTCTTAATCCTGTAAAGTGTAAAATCATTTTAGATGTCTACATTGAAGAAAAGGTGTTTAGCAGGTTTGCTGAAATTATTACAGGAATAGGGTTTTATTTTTCTTTAACTGTTTTGATTAGTTTTTGTAGCACTTCCCTGCTGGGACAAAGGCGTTGGAGGGTGTGCAGCTGGGACATGGTAACGTACGAGGGTGGGATGTGAGACACTGAATTACTGATTTAATAGATGTCTGAACAAAAACTTAAAAGAATAATAAAGTACAAATATTTCTTGTTTTTGCCTTAGATGCTGATTCTGGGTCCTGTGCTTGCAATGATTTTGCCGTCTGTATATTTCTAAATGTTTTGTGTGCAGTGCTCTGTGGTCTTGTCCCCGACATCTGTGTTAAAAGTGTGTGTGTGTGTGTCTCCACCAGTTATACTTTAACAGTCTCCTTTCTTCATGTCCAAATAAACGTTTCAGGCCAAACCAAAATTCTAGTGCCTTCTCAGTGTTGAGCTTTTCCTTCTCTGCAAAGTAAAAGTAACAAATTCACTTTCATTTTGAGCAGGGCAGGTTTAGTGGGAAGGCAGAAATGCGTGGTGCTCGTTATCCCATTGAATTTGTTGTTCACGTGAAATACAGAATTATGTGCCGTGGTGGGGGTGTAGTATTAGTCATGAGTTTCCAAAAGCATATAACAACCAAAAGGCATACAAGGTCCTCTAACCTCTAAGAAATAAGTATTCTTTGGTCATATGGAGGCTGTTTGTAGACCTTGTGTGTACGCATGTTTTGAATCTCTCATGACAATGCTGATAACTGAATACGCTGCTCCAATAACATGACAGCCCCTATAAAAAGGTGTGCAAGCCCAATGGTGGTGGAAGCAGGAACATATACACACTTGTTTGGTGAATGTTGTATCATTTCAAGCGGGAACTTGTATGCGAATAAACACTTTGCATTGTATTTATTGAGTCAAACTATATAGTGGGGCAATATTGTTTTGTCATTGCATGAATGCAGTCCATAAATATCGATCTTGCTTGATATGCTTCCCAAATTTCCAACTGTACACTGTGCCATCATGTTGCAGACTCAGGTCTTAACCTCTCAAAATCAAGTGCCGCTAACAGTTTTGTTCTGGCATCAGCGTGGCTTTCAAAATATTGCATAGACATAACTCAATCTTCTATATACCATGTATGGTATTTTTCTTGCACGTCGCTGGGGCTGAGCTTCCTGCCATCCAGGACCCCTAAACCAGGCTGTCAGGAAGGCCCTAAAAATGTTAAATGTCTCCAGCTACCCAAGTCATACTGTTCTCTCTGCTACCACACAGCAAGTGGCACTTATCCACCAAGCCTTGAATCAACAGGACCCTGAACAGCTTCTACCCCCAAGCCATAAGACTGCTAAATAGTTAGTTAACCAATAGCTATCTGGACTATTTAGCTGCATTGCCCCTTTTGCAATGACTCTTTTGACTCTTTTGACTCACATATGCTGCTGCTACTGTTTATCCTGTTGCCTAGTCACTTTAAGCCTACCTATATGTACATATCTACCTCAGTTACCTAGTACCCCTGCACATTGACTCAGTACTGGTACCCCGTAGACAGTCGTGGCCAAAAGTTTTGAGGATGACACAAATATTAATTTTCACAGTACTGCCTCAGTTTGTATGATGGCAATTTGCATATACACCAGAATGTAATGAAGAGTGATCAGATGACTTGCAATTGCAATTTTGGAGGATGGCCTGGTGTCAGGAAGTGCAGCAAAGAAGCCACTTCTCTCTATGAAAAACATCAGGGACAAACTGATATACTGCAAAAGGTACAGGGATTGGACTGCTGAAGACTGGGGTAAAGTCATTTTCTCTTATGAATCCCCTTTCCGATTGTTTGGGGCATCTGGGAAAAAAGCTTGTCCAGAGAAGACAAGGTAAGCACTACCATCAGTCCTGTGTCATGCCAGCCAAGGGAGTGGGTTCACTCATAATTTTGCCTAAGAACACAGCCATGATTAAAGAATGGTACCAACACATCCTCCGAGAGCAACTTCTCCCAACCATCCAGGAACAGTTTGGTGACGAACAATGCCTTTTCCAGCATGATGGAGCACCTTACCATAAAGCAAAAGTGATAACTAAGTGGCTCGGAGAACAAAACATCGATATTTTGGGTCCATAGCCAGGAAACTCCCCAGACCTTAATCCCATTGAGAACTTGTGGTCAAGAGGCGGGTGGACAAATAAAAACTCACAAATTCTGACAAATTCCATGCATTGATTATGCAAGAATGGGCTGCCATCAGTCAGGATGTGGCCCAGAAGTTAATTGACAGCATGCCAGGGTGGATTGCAGAGGTCTTGAAAAAGAAGGGTCAACACTGCAAATATTGACTCTTTGCATCAACTTCAAGCCTTTGACACATATGAAATGCTTGTAATTATACTTCAGTATTCCATAGTAAGATCTGACAAAAATATATAAAGACACTGAAGCAGCAAACTTTGTTGAAATTAATATTTGTGTCATTCTCAACTTTTGGCCACAACTGTATATAGCCAAGTTATTGTTACCCATTGTGTATTTATTCCTTGTGTTATTTTTCTATTTCTCTTTTTCTCAGAATTTTTGGGAAAGGCCCGTAAGTAAGCATTTTACTGTTAGTCTGCACCCATTGTTTACGAAGCATATGACATTTGATTTATCTGTCGTGTGAATATTGTTGCTACAGAGTATCTTTCCTCTTAAAAAGAGAAAAATGAAGTAATTATTTTCTATAGGGTGCCATTTAGGATGCATACTTTGGACTCTAACTGTTACGATCTGTGACATTGGCTTAGGAGGAACCCGCTATTACATGGTTGTCTTTGGGGTTGTTTTATTTACTGTTTTGCATCAAAGTTTTTTTTAACAAGCATTGGTCATAAATTATGATCCCCTATTTTTGTTGATTTTTAAAAATGGTTTCTAAAAGCTTTAACAAGAGCAAGGTATTGTGTTTCGTTTGACCTTGATCTGGCTAAGGGTCAAACTGGTTCAATCACCAACAAATGACAAGGCAGTGAGTTGACTCATGTCATTCTTTGGATCTTGAAAATCCTCATTAGAGAGAGGCTTGTTCTCACATGGTATTAAGTGGTTGCTTAGGAATTAAAATATGGTATGTGACTTGAGTGTATAAACAAAGTAGTTAGAGGAATTTTGACAGATTTGATGCCATCTGTTGCATGGATACCATGGGGATTGCACTTTTCCACAAGTAGAAAATATTCTGCCATCACATCAAACATACAATATGTTATATTTAGATGAAAGTGTCATGAAAAAAAACAATTGCAGGTCTCTCAGTCTTTGGAGGTGATTAGAGGACACATTCAAGCCTCATGTTTGTAGTATTCGATTTTTTCAGCCATCCCATTACGTAAGAAATTGAATATTTTCACTTCTCGCGCTATTTCACCGCAGCGGATAGGTAGCTAGCTAGGGACGTTGGGTGAGTTTGTAAACATTAGACTTGCTCGTGTTCAGATATCAAGATGTTACCGAAAATACTTTGTCTTGGAACAATTGACCTTCTGTCACATATACCTTCCCCATTCTGAAATACTTATTTGACGCGCCTCAAATTGTGTCAGTGCCCTAGCCAGCTAGCTAGCCTGTGTGACTGGGTGTTGTGTACAGTAAGTAACGTTATCCTCTATGGCAAGGCGTTAGCAAGTTAGCTGAAAAAAATCTATAAACTAGCTTAGCAATAACAGCGACCGCAAGAAGCCCTTTAAATTCGCTCGGCCGTGATTGCCAATGGTGGCTGATGGTTTGGTACAGACAGTACAGCAGACAATCTGGTGATAATGCTAATGGCCTGTCAGATATTGAATAACGTGGTCCGTTCTTCATCCTATCTGACATTATCTTGCTGACGTTATATCTAGCGTTAACTTAAAGTGCTGTTGTAATCATTGGCCCATGGCTAGCTAGCTAACAAGGAAGGGGCAAGATGGCTAGCTCGTTACCTTGCTAGCAGCTTCTGTTAGCTAGTTTCTGTGCTGAGACTGCGCTGTTTGTTGACAGTTAGCCGAAAGGAGGCCATTTACCTAGGACAGCTAACCAGTAGGCGTATTTTACCATTAGATAGCTAGTCAACGTTATGTATTTAACTTTTTACACCAATATAATTAACATGGCTTTGTGTTATGTAATGTAAACAAAGTACTTTAATTGGAAGTAATGAACATTATTTATGTGAATATATCTGTTAACCCTAATTTATTGTCCAATACAGACCGTTTTTTTTATTACCTAGATGTAAGACGCAGACAGAATAACACAGTTCCATTCTCTTCCTCTCCTATACCTCTTTATTGCAGGCTCTTTGTGTGAGATGGGGGACGATCGACCTTTTGTGTGCACCGCCCCAGGCTGTGGCCAGGTAAGGTCTCTTTCCCTCGTTTTCTCTTCATCCCATATTCTCTTTTCCCCCCACACTTTCACCTCTTTTTACATATCTTGGATTTCAGGAGCCATCTGCTGTCTATCACCTGTGTCTTGTGTTATCTTTGTACACAGAGATTTACTAATGAAGACCATCTATCGGTCCACAAACACAAGCATGAGATGACCCTGAAATTTGGTCCTGCCAGAACTGACTCCGTCATCATTGCAGGTGCTTGCCTCTAGCATTTCTCAGTTATACTGTATAAAGCAATGTTAGAACATATTTTTGACTAGCTATTAAACAAACACTAGCACCAAGACCCCTAGAGGGCGTAGTTCTTCCTGATGTCGTACTACATCTTGGTGTCGATGCAGTCAGCCCAGCTGGCTATACACTCGTGTCCCCCATAAAACATCCCCCATTCAGGCTGCAAAGGCATCGGTTTCCTCCTTAACTCACTGTAATGGTTCTACCACCATGCTAGACTGGCTACTTCCTGATGTTGCAGACTAGAGTAAACAAGACTGCTGCCACCTGATTGGCTGAACGTGGTGTGCAACATCCGGAAGTTGCCAATTTCTCCCCCCCCCCCCCCCCCCCCCCCCCCCCTCTCTCTAACCAGACCAGACCCCCACACCCACCCGCTTCCTGAAGAACTGTGAGGAGGTGGGTCTGTTCAACGAGCTGGCCAGCTCCTTCGAGCAGGAGTTCCGGAAGGCCCATGAGGATGACCAAAGGAACAAAAACCCGGTGAGGATTATGGAGGGGATATGATGGGTTCGATTTTTAAACATGTAGTTTGACCGACTGATAAATGTTGTGTGTCTGGTTGTTGGTCCCCACACAGCTCACGGCCCCCCAGCTTCCGGCCCCACCCCTACAGACCCCCTCTGGGGTGAAAGAAGAGGATGAGGGACCTCTGGAGGTCGACTCCTCCCCACCAGGCAGTCCTGACTCCACCTCCAGCATGTCGGACAGCAGCAAAGAGCCAATGGTGAGAGGAAAGGTACAACCTGGGGGCCAGGTGAACTGGGTGTATGGTTGAACAGATAATCGTTGTGTATGCTTTCCTCTTGTCAAGTTTGCATGGTAATTGGAGTGAGAGAGCGAAGGGAACAGTGGTGGCCAAAGAGAGGCTGCAAATGAATCACTTAGCTGTGAGGCAAGTAAAGATGTCAGCAAAAAGTTGAAACTTAGTGGGTTCACCTCAGCGGCCTATAGTGTCCAAGTCTCACCTGAGTTTCTCTCAGGCTGTGTTTACAATTCTGATCTTTTTTTTCACTAAGTGGTCTTTTGACCAAACAGTTTAGCTCTGAAAAATACCTGATTTGAAAGATCTGATGTGATTGGTCAAAAGACCAATTAGTGGAAAAAAGATCAGAATTGGGCTGTCTGTGCAAATGCAGCTTGTCTGACTGGATGTGATTTGTGTTGACAGGAGACTCCTCCACGGCCGGTGGTGAGCTCTGCCCCCACGCCAACTATCGTACGCCCAGGCTCCCTTCCCATTCACCTTGTTTACGACCCCCTGCACCCGACTCTGCCCTCGCCAACCTCTGTCATCACACAAACCCCGCCCTCCAACAGACAACTGGGGTGAGTCTAATCTGCCAAGATCTCTTTGTTTGTGTTCTCTGTCTATTTGATTGACACTAATCTATCTCCTGTTCTCAGCTCTCCGACAGGTTCCTTCCCGCTGGTAATGCATCTCCCCAACGGACAGACAGTCCCTCTCCTCCCCAGCCCAAATATGACCTCGGTCATATCTGTGAGTGAATCACATTTATTTATAATGCCCTTTTTACATCAGCATTGTGAGTGAAAGTAGTAATGTCTAATGAACATGAAAGTCTTGATAATGCCAGGTCATTAGTAGGTGTTATTTTGTCTTCTCTTATTTTGTCCCTTCATGTGTAATTTGTAGCTGGCGAGGCCGTTTAATTTGGTGCCCAACATCCCTGGGATTCCAGGCCCTCCGATTGGTGGGACCAGCAGTGGCTCCTCCTCCCCATCTGGGTATAGTCTACACTCCGAGGCTAAGATGGTGAGAGACGCATGCAACGGCAGGGACACACACAGTTAAGAAACAAATATCAGTGGGCTTACCCATGGCAGTGGAAGGCAAAGGGAGGCAATGTTAACGGTAACTGTTTATTACTAAAGTTACTGAAACTTGTGGTCATTTTGGTAAATTACCAGTAGATTTACAACCCTAGGAAGGCAGGTTGTTGATGTCTGTATGACATTTATGTGTCCCCCCATCCTTCCCACTCTCTGTAGAGGCTGAAGGCAGCGCTGACCCAACAACAGCAGCATGGCCCAGGGGCTCAGAACGGGGCTGGAGAGGGCCCAGGGGGGGCAGGTTCCAGCCCCATTGTCCCCCAGAGACATGAGCAGAGCCAGCAGCCCTCGCAGCACTCTGACACACCCTCTCCCGCACAGCCACAGGTAAAACGCACAATACCTAAGGGTCAGGTGGAATCTGCTAAAGGCTTCTGTTCTCCCTGGTTGTTACACTCTGTTAGGGCTGCAGCCCAGTCACTAGAGGGGAGTTTATACTAGAACTGATGTGAGGAGTCCCCTTTGAAAAACCTAAAGGGCTAGTGGCAATGACAGACAACCTCCAGAAATGATCAACATACTAGAAAGGACACTGAACAAACCAAAAGCTGTTACAAAACATGTTTTGTAGATTAAATATGCTGGCAACTAAAGGTATTGATAAGAGATATGGACTACAATAAAGGTTCCAAAAACACCCAAATACTTCCTATTTAGAACTGCAATGCTCTCAGTATAGTGATGCAGGTCTTTATATGTTGTACCCATGAAGTTGTCATTCCAAACTTTATCCGCAACGTTATATTCCATTTGTTTGGGCTCGAGCGATACTTCTGTGTAGTCCGCACATGGAAAGGTATCGTTCGAGTCCAACAAAATGGAATATAAAATTGCGGATCTTTTTCTTAGATCTCATGTCGCTTGCATGTATTTGCGAAACATTTGTGCACAAACATTAAGTTAAAATATGCACAGGCACACTCTCATGCCTATATGATTTACATATACTCACACAGCAAACCAGCAGTGGCTCCTCCTCTCCATTTGGGTATAGTCTACATTCAGAGGACATGATGGTGAGAGGCGTATACATGGAAACACTTTAAAATACACATGCAAATGCACTTTTACACACACACACAAGCTCACACTCTTATGCACTCTGGCATTCTTTCTCATTCTCTCATACATACACACCCAATCCAGAGTGTATAATACCTTCCCCTCCCGTCTTCCCCAGATGTCCCCAGCCCAGCCCACAGGTGGTAGGAGACGGCGGGGTGCGGAGGTTGACCCAGACGAGAGGAGGCAGCGCTTCCTGGAGAGGAACAGGGCGGCGGCTTCTCGCTGCCGACAGAAACGCAAGGTGTGGGTCGGCTCTCTGGAGAGGAAGGCAGAGGACCTGGCTACCATGAATGTTTCTTTGACTGTGAGTCTACAGCCCTACAAAAATAACTGGACCTAGACTGTCTATTACAGTCATTTACAATAGACCGTAACTGGGCTATTACAACAGCAGAGAAAGGCAAACTTAAAACATTGAACCCGTCTGGGATTGTATTATACTGGTAGGATCCCTAATATCATTCTCCTGCCCATGCGGTGTTATTGTATGCTTATCAGTGGTTGAGAACAACTTTGTGTGTAAATTGTCTTGTGTTATGTTTCTATCAGAATGAAGTGGGTCTGCTGAGGAACGAGGTCACCCAACTGAAACAGCTGCTGCTGGCCCACAAAGACTGCCCTGTCACTGCCATGCAGAAGAAGTCTGCCTACGTAGGTAATGTCGACAAACCATGCATGAATCAACTATCAATCACACAAGTATTTCATTCACTCCATCTGTTTGATTGTTAATTTAGGCTCTAATATTTCTGTCCCCTTTCCATCAACCTGTACTTCTACCTACCTACCTACCGATCCATCAATCCAGGATCAACCTCCAACTCATCCATCTAATCTATTGCTTGCCTCTCACCTCTCTTTAAGGGTGAATGTTTCTCTCTCTGTCTGTAGCTGCAGGAGTAGAGGAGAACTCCAGGGACCCCCCCTCCGAGCCTATGGGTTCCCCAGCCCCGGTTATCCAGCACGGGCCTTCGCCCCTTGCCCCCAGCCCTGGGGCCATCACCGTCAACGGGCTGAGCGTCCGCGCGGCTGAGGCAGTAGCCATGTCGGTCCTGGGCGGCATGGGGGCGGCCCAGCAGGGAGGGGTCCTCATGGCCACACAGCCGCAGCCGGCCCCCAGATGATGAGCAGGCGCAGGGAGCCAGTAAGAACTCTACATTGGGCTTTACGAGGCTGGACTGGCACAATGATGTGTGCAAGAGATTGAAAGAGAGAAAGGGACCTGATTTGAAATCTGAAATTCCACCTGTTGATAGTACTTCTCACTCCCCTCCCCATCTTTCTCCATCCTACGCTCTATGACCTTGGACACACTTGATAGCCTGACAGCCAATGATAATCACTGAACAGACTGAGTAGTCCTGCCTCTTGGGCCCATTTTCTGATTGATCCTAGCTTGGATGCACTGTCACTGTCTACAGTTGAAGTCGGAAGTTTACATACACTTAGGTAGGAGTCATTAACTTGTTTCTCAACCACTCCCAACATTTCTTGTTAACAAACTATAGTTTTGGAAAGTCAGTTAGGACATCTACTTTGTATGACACAAGTCATTTTTCCAACAAATTTTTTACAGACAGATTATTTCACTTATAATTCACTGTATCACAATTCCAGTGGGTCAAAACTTCACACACTAAGTTGACTGTGCCTTTTAAACAGCTTGGAAAATTTCAGAAAATTATGTAATGGCTTTAGAAGCTTCTGATAGGCTAATTGACATCATTTGAGTCAATTGGAGGTGTACCCGTGGATGTATTTCAAGGCCTACCTTCAAACTCGGTGCCTCTTTTCTTGACATCTTTGGAAAATCAAAAGAAATCAGCCAAGACCTCAGAAAAAAAACATTGTAGACCTCCACACGTCTGGTTCATCCTTGGACTCAATTTCCAAACGCATGAAGGTACCACGTTCATCTGTACAAACAATAGTACGCAAGTACTATTGGGACCAACCACCATGGGACTATGCAGCCGTCATAACGCTCAGGAAGGAGACGTGTTCTGTCTCCTATAAATTCATGTACTTTGGTGTGAAAATGGCAAATCAATCCCAGAACCACAGCAAAGGACCTTGTGAAGATGCTGGAGGAAACGGGTACAAAAGTATCTATATCCACAGTAAAACGTCATAACCTGAAAGGCCGCTCTGCAAGTAAGAAGCCACTGCTCCAAAACCGCCATTAAAAAAAGCCAGACTACGGTTTGCAACTGCACATGGGGACAAAGATTGTACTTTTTTGAGAAATGTCCTCTGGTCTGATGAAACAAAAATAGAACTGTTTGGCCATAATGACCATTGTTATGTTTGGAGGTGGAGAGGCAAGCCGAAGAACACCATCCCAACCGTGAAGCATGGGGGTGGCAGCATCATGTTTTGGGGGTGCTTTTCTGCAGAAGGGACTGGTGCACTTCACAAAATAGAAATTGTGGCAAAATGGCTTAAGGACAACAGTCAAGGTATTGGAGTGGCTATCCCAAAGCCCTGACCTCAAATCCTATAGAAAATTTGTGGGTAGATCTGAAAAAGTGTGTGCGCGCAAGGAGGCCTACAAACCTGACACAGTTACACCAGATCTGTCAGGAGGAATTGGCCAAAATTCACCCAACGTACTGTGCGAAGCTTGTGGAAGTTAAACAAAAGGCAATGCTACCAAATACTAATTGAATGTATGTAAACTTCTGATCCACTGATCCACTGGGAATGTGATGAAATCAAAACTGAAATAAAAAATTCTCTCTGCTATTATTCTGACATTTCACATTCTTAAAATAAAGTGGGGATCTTAACTGACCTAAAACAGGGATTTTTTGCTAGAATTAAATGTCAGGAATTGTGAAAAGCTGAGTTGAAATGTATTTGGCTGTAAACTTCCAACTTCAACTGTATATAGAAGTGTATGTACATACTCACACACCCGTGACATATACACACACTCGATCAAAGAATGTAGTTTTTGTCTATTTCCAATTCTTCTCTCCCCTGTCTACAGTGTAAATCTCTCCTTACATATTTATCTTGTTTATGCAGCTGTTAATCCTTGGGAAATTCTTTATCATCTTTAGGGCTGAATAAGTGTGAAATATTGTGTGTGCATATTGTTTTCCCCTTGTCATGGAGTGAGCCAAAGTAAGGATACAGTCAGTGTCTGGCCTTTTTTTTTTGACCTCGTAGGAATTATGCTTTCTGGCAATGTGTATGAAACTACTTATTGACTGCATGGATATTAGAGGACACTGATGAAGACTACTGTCTGTGTGCTGGAGTCTGTTAATATTATCGCTGGTTTTAACATACTGCTATTCAAATGACTGATGCAAACAATGATAATGTCCTAATGTAACACTTGAAATGGTTAGGTTTTAGATTATACTTTATGTAATAATCAGCAAACTCTTCATTAGATAAATAATTTACCCAGGCTAAAGTTAGTTGAAGAAAAAGTAGTGCAATATATTTTTATATTCAATATTAATGTTCCTGCGTTTAGCCAAAGCATGTTTAGTGAAGTCAGTGGTAGAATGGGTTGTTCTAATTCAATGAAAATGGTTGAAATTCTAGGTGATCAAAGAAAATGGATATCTGGATTAGGGAACATCTATATTGAGTTATAGATCATGTCTTAGGCTCGGATGCTTTACCCCATTTGAAAAACTACTGTCTATTGGAATATCACTTTAAGACTCTTAATTTGAATATGGCATGAAATGGCAGTGAGAGATGTCCTTTTATGTTTTTACCACTGTCATTTAGCTTTGGGGAATACCATATTGTTTATTTCCTCTAGCTTTTTGTATTTTTTTTATTTTTAACATATCAATATTTTAAAATGTCATTTTATTGCTGTAGCTTCTCCACCCTGTCATGTTACCAGTCCCCTCATGTTCTGTCAATAGGAGGGAAATGTCTGTCTTCAACAGTGTAACCTCTACAAACTATTGTGGAAATTGATTGTCTCTAAGAATGTGTTGAGGGAGTTTTCACAAAAATGTATTCCACCTTAAGGCGGGTGAAATGAACTTGTGTATAGTCTCAACTAATAAACTATCTCCAGCAAAATAAATAATGTAATGGTTTCAGGTTAATCATTTATGCTTCATGCTGAGTATCTCTGTCTGCGTGCCTATCCCCTTGGTGCAGAGCTCCATGACCGAGTAGGAGCAGAAGGGGTGTCTGATCCGGTACTGGCTCATGGTGCTCAGCCACAGGTGCCAAAAACTGGTGGGCCGAGTGGACTGGTTGTCCGAGTACGTAAGTATACACACGGAAAACGAGGTGTGTGTACCAGTGGAGGATGCCGAGGGGAGAACGACTCATAATTTCTGAAACCGAGTGAATGGAATGGCATCAAACACGTGGAAATCATGTAATTGTTGATACCTTTCCATGAATACCACTCTAGTCATTACCACGTGCCCATCCTGGCACTTACTACCATACCCTGTTCAAAGGAACTTAAACATTGTTTCAAGGTTTAAAAATCCTCCTTTAGCCTGACTCCTCTTCATCTACACTGATTGAAGTGGATTTAACAAGTGACATTAATAAGGGATCATAACTTTCTACTGGTTAGTCTGTCATGGAAAGAGCAGGTATTCTTAATGTTTTGTATGTTTGAATATCAGAGACCCTGTGTGTGACTGTAAAGACCGTGAGGTGTGAATCCTAACTTCCACTAAGTAGATTTTTCACTGAGTCTCCCATTGACATTGATGAATGACTAACTGAACATTCAATTTCTGTGGAAGTTAGGATTAGCTCCTAAAATGGTGTACTTCACCATGATTTGTATGAGCTTGGGATGTTCATCTAGTCATGAAATTGAAATAGCTGACTGATGGATATCATGGACCATAGCTTCATAATCA
Source organism: Oncorhynchus gorbuscha (assembly GCF_021184085.1). Lineage (NCBI taxonomy): Eukaryota > Metazoa > Chordata > Actinopteri > Salmoniformes > Salmonidae > Oncorhynchus > Oncorhynchus gorbuscha. Next base: position 32,778,575 of record NC_060175.1, on the reverse strand, counting down.
TAATTGTTTTAATAGGGCACTGGACCACCACGAGCCAGAATGGCTTCAATGCACCTTGTCATAGATTCTACAAGAGTCTGAAACTCTATTGGAGGGATGCGATGCCAGGTCACCTTATAGTTTGATGAGCATAAATTATGTAAACCATGCCATGGCTATCTCAGTCACCAGATTTCAACCCAATTGAACACTTACCTCACCATCAACAAAACATAAAATAATGTAATTTCTTATGGAGGTGGCATTATCATCCTACCAGGGCATAGCCATGGTAGCCAAAATCATGACCTACCTAGCATTTTTATACATGACTCTGATGGTTTGTAAATTATTAATTAAGCGGATGAACCATACCTGTGTGGAAGCACCTGCTTTCAAAGTTTGTTGTGTCCCCCATTTCACCCATCCCCATCCCCAACTGTTTCCATTATTTTGGCAGTTACCTGTGTGTTCAGTTAGTGGTATACAAACTGCTCTACATTCAGTTGCCACAAAGTAACGCTAGGGGGAGCAGACCGTCTACTGATCTCATGCTCCAGTCACAACAATTAACATGGTCATGTGACAGATTCCTTTGGCGAGATGTTCATCGCTCACAGTTATGGCGGTGTCAGGGAGTCGCAAGGATGGAGTACAATCCACATCTTGATATCTGATTTTTCTCGTTGACCCAGGACCGTATTACCACTTTTCCTTGATTGTTACATACTACTCCGTATTATTCCTGCAACGATGGCGGGCCGAGGCGTGGATATGTCAGCACTACCAAAAGAGGTCAGGGACCAATTGGCGGAGTTGGATTTGGAGCTGTCTGAAGGTAAGGGCTTGGGACAGGGAAAAGAGAAAGAGTTGAAGAGTTGTTGTGTCTGGTAAATGCTCTTATGAGTGTGTCCCAGATAAAAACATCAACAGACACCCGTCCAGTGTCAGTGGCGAGAGCTGCACACACGACTCGCTCGTGCTGTTCTGTTGCCCGGGAGGATGAAAACACTGACTTCATTTTTTAGAAATGTAATTTAATTAGCTGGTTAGTGCCCCAAGAAAATAGGTGTTGGTCTTTATTATTTTCGCATGCAATGTCATAGTGTTAATGACAATATATAGAGATATCACTTATTGGATGAGGCTTTTCTTATGGCTACAGTATTAATCGTATGCTACAGTATATCCCGTGACTGGATGTAATACTTACCACCAGAAGTGTACCTCTCAACGTTAAAACAATCTTCCAATTTGCTTTGCAGTCAGTGCATTTTTCTCGCTAGTCTATAAACTGCCTTCATGTTAATTGCAATATCAAGGAGACCATACAGGTTTTCTTCCTGTCATAGAAATTAGGTCAAAGCTCTCTCCCTCTTCACATGTCTGTTTCTGAAATCATAGTGCTGCTGCAGTGATGCTACACGTTCCATAGAACTACAACAAGGTAGACTGCTAAACTCTCTTGTTTATGTGGGAATGCAGCTTTCACCTTGTTTTGACAAATGGCAATGCTATAATAAATAATATGGTATAATGCAAGTCTCCTACTTAGTTGGTGAATCACAGTATTGCTGGTTCTGTGCTGTGCGGTTCCAACGCGCCTGGGGATAGATTAGTAATGTTATGTTTCGGCTTTGGAGAGGATGTAGAGTACCAGTCAAAAGTTTAGACACAACTACTAATTCCAGATTTTTTCTTTGTGTACTATTTTCTATATTGTAGAATAATAGTGAAGACTTCAAAACTATGAAATAACACACATGGAATCATGTAGTAACCAAAAAAGCGTTAAACAATAATAAAGATATCCTGATAAAAATAAATATCCTATGAATCACATTGTCTATGCATGTCCTGTTTGCAATGAACCTGTATCAATGATCAACTGGTTTGCCCAGAAACTCATGTTGGCAAACTTGAAACATTGTATAAAATATTCCTGTCCCTCACAGTTTCCCAGGGAGCACGGGACGGACACAGCTGTAGGCTATTTGTGCAAGGGATAAGAAGTGATTAGGTATTTGTATGACATTTCCACTGGATCTGAGGATGACATTTTTCCCTTTAATACCAAGTGGTTATCGAAAGGAAGAGAGCTCAAAATATTGTTCAAATACTTTGAGGAACTATTGTCTGTTAATTGATTCTAAAAACAAACTTTGTTTACTTACTTTTAAAAGCTCCACAGCTCATTAGTGGTGGTGAATTAAGACAATCAGAAATACTATCAGACATCCCCAAATGGGCACATTTATAGGCCTACATTTATGCACAGGCCAGGTAGACTAGTCCTACAGTGGGGCAAAAAAGTATTTAGTCAGCCACCAATTGTGCATGTTCTCCCACTTAAGATGAGAGGTCTGTAATTTTCATCAAAAATCAAATCAAATTTTATTTGTCACATACACATGGTTAGCAGATGTTAATGCGAGTGTAGCGAAATGCTTGTGCTTCTAGTTCCGACAATGCAGTGATAACCAACAAGTAATCTAACTAACAATTCCAAAACTACTGTCTTATACACAGTGTAAGGGGATAAATAATATGTACATAAGGATATATGAATGAGTGATGGTACAGAGCAGCATACAGTAGATGGTATTGAGTACAGTATATACATATGAGATGAGTATGTAGACAAAGTAAACAAAGTGGCATAGTTAAAGTGGCTAGTGATACATGTATTACATAAGGATGCAGTCGATGATGTAGAGTACAGTATATACGTATGCATATGAGATGAATAATGTAGGGTAAGTAACATTATATAAGGTAGCATTGTTTAAAGTGGCTAGTGATATATTTACATAATTTCCCATCAATTCCCATTATTAGAGTGGCTGGAGTTGGGTCAGTGTCAATGACAGTGTGTTGGCAGCAGCCACTCAATGATAGTGGTGGCTGTTTAACAGTCTGGCCTTGAGATAGAAGCTGTTTTTCAGTCTCTCGGTCCCAGCTTTGATGCACCTGTACTGACCTCGCCTTCTGGATGATAGCGGGGTGAACAGGCAGTGGCTTGGGTGGTTGATGTCCTTGATGATCTTTATGGCCTTCCTGTAACATCGGGTGGTGTAGGTGTCCTGGAGGGCAGGTAGTTTGCCCCCGGTGATGCGTTGTGCAGACCTCACTACCCTCTGGAGAGCCTTACGGTTGAGGGCGGAGCAGTTGCCGTACCTGGCGGTGATACAGCCCGCCAGGATGCTCTCGATTGTGAGTGCTTTTGGTGACAAGCCAAATTTCTTCAGCCTCCTGAGTTTGAAGAGGCGCTGCTGCGCCTTCTTCACGACGCTGTCAGTGTGAGTGGACCAATTCAGTTTGTCTGTGATGTGTATGCCGAGGAACTTAAAACTTGCTACCCTCTCCACTACTGTTCCATTGATGTGAATAGGGGGGTGTTCCCTCTGCTGTTTCCTTAAGTCCACAATCATCTCCTTAGTTTTCTTGACGTTGAGTGTGAGGTTATTTTCCTGACACCACACTCCGAGGGCCCTCACCTCCTCCCTGTAGGCCGGCTCGTCGTTGTTGGTAATCAAGCCTACCACTGTTGTGTCATCCGCAAACTTGATGATTGAGTTGGAGGCGTGCGTGGCCACGCAGTCGTGGGTGAACAGGGAGTACAGGAGAGGGCTCAGAACGCACCCTTGTGGGGCCCCCGTGTTGAGGATCAGCGGGGAGGAGATGTTGTTGCCTACCATCACCACCTGGGGGCGGCCCGTCAGGAAGTCCAGTACCCAGTTGCACAGGGCGGGGTAGAGACCCAGGGTCTCGAGCTTGATGACGAGCTTGGAGGATACTATGGTGTTGAATGCCGAGCTGTAGTCGATGAACAGCATTCTCACATAGGTATTCCTCTTGTCCAGGTGGGTTAGGGCAGTGTGCAGTGTGGTTGAGATTGCATCGTCTGTGGACCTATTTGGGCGTTAAGCAAATTGGAGTGGGTCTAGGGTGTCAGGTAGGGTGGAGGTGATATGGTCCTTGACTAGTCTCTCAAAGCACTTCATAATTTGTAAGTCGCTCTGGATAAGAGCGTCTGCTAAATGACGTAAATGTAAATGATGACGGAAGTGAGTGCTACGGGGCGGTAGTCGTTTAGCTCAGTTACCTTAGCTTTCTTGGGAACAGGAACAATGGTGGCCCTCTTGAAGCATGTGGGAACAGCAGACTGGTATAGGGATTGATTGAATATGTCCGTAAACACACCGGCCAGCTGGTCTGCGCATGCTCTGCGCGGCTGGGGATGCCGTCTGGGCCTGCAGCCCTGCGAGGGTTAACACGTTTAAATGTCTTACTCACCTCGGCTGCAGTGAAGGAGAGACAGCATGTTTTCGTTGCAGGCCGTGTCAGTGGCACTGTATTGTCCTCAAAGCGGGCAAAAAAGTTATTTAGTCTGCCTGGGAGCAAGACATCCTGATCCGTGACTGGGCTGGGTTTCTTCTTGTAGTCCGTGATTGACTGTAGACCCTGCCATATGCCTCTTGTGTCTGAGCCGTTGAATTGAGATTCTACTTTGTCTCTGTACTGACGCTTAGCTCGTTTAATAGCCTTGCGGAGGGAATAGCTGCACTGTTTGTATTCGGTGATGTTGCCAGACACCTTGCCCTGATTAAACGCAGTGGTTCGCGCTTTCAGTTTCATGCGAATGCTGCCATCAATCCACGGTTTCTGGTTAGGGAATGTTTTTACCGTTGCTATGGGAACGACATCTTCAACGCACGTTCTAATGAACTCGCACACCGAATCAGCGTATTCGTCAATATTTTTATCTGACGCAATACGAAAGAATACGAAAGAATGCTGAGTTGCATCCAAATAACATCATACCTACTGTGAAGCCTGGGGGTGGAAACATCATGCTTTAGGGCTGTTTTTCTGCAAAGGGACCAGGACGACTGATCCGTGTAAAGGAAAGAATGAATGCGGCCATGTATCGTGAGATTTTGAGTGAAAACCTCCTTCCATCAGCAAGGGCATTGAAGATGAAATGTGGCTTCGTAAGAAGCATTTCAAGGTCCTGGAGTGGCCTAGCCAGTCTCCAGATCTCAACCCCATAGAACATCTTTGGAGACAGCAGCACCGTGCTGGTCTATAATAATAGCTTTCCCTTCACACAGCATGCATTAAATATTTTTCTCCCTCATCAATATATACACAATACCCCATAATGACAGAGCGAAAACAGGTTTTTAGGAATATTAGCAAATGTATAAAAAAACAAGATTCGAAATACCTTATTTACATAAGTATTCAGAACCTTTGCTATGAGACTCAATTGTTCTCAGGTGAATCCTGTTTCCATTGTACATACTTCCAATGGTTCTACAAATTGATTGGAGTCCACTTGTAGTAAAATCAATTGATTGGACATGATTTGGAAAGGCACACACCTGTCTAAATAAGGTCCCACAGTTGACAGTGCATGTCAGAGCAAAAACCAAGCCATGAGGTCAAAGGAGTTGTCCATAGAGCTTCGAAACACTATTGTGTCGCGGCACAGATCTGAGGAAGGGTACCAAAAGAATTATGAGGCATCGAAGGTCCCAAAGAACACAGTGGCTTTCATCATTCTTCAATGGAAGAAGTTTGAAACCACCAAGACTTCCTAGAGATGGCCGCCCGGCCCAAACTGAGCAATCGGTGGAGAAGGGTCTTGGTCAGGGAGATGACCAAGAACTCCCATTCATGGAGATGGGAGAACCTTCCAGATTGAAGCGGGCACATGACATCCCGCTTGAATATTGCCAAAAGGCACCTAAAGGACTCTCAGACCATGAGAAACAACATTCTCTGGTCTGATGAAACCAAGATTGAACTCTTTGGCCTGAATGTCAAGGGACCCGTCTGGAGGAAACCATGCACCATCCCTACGGTGAAACATGGTGGTGATGTTTTTCAGCGACATGGACTGGAAGACTAGTCAGGATCGAGAGAAAGATGAACGGAGAAAAGTATAGAGAGATCCTTGATGAAAACCTGCCCCAGAGCACTCAGACTGGGGTGAAGGTTCTCCTTCCAACAGGACAATGACCCTAAACACACACTCCCTCTTCAACACGATCAAACACCTAAAAATACAAAACGATTGAATCAATTTTAGAATAAGGCTGTAACGTAACAAAATGTGGCAAAGACTAGGGGTCTGAATACTTTCCGAATGCACTGTATACTGTATCCAAGGCTCAGTAAATTTTGTTTGGGAGTCATTGTTTGGGGACCCTGAAGAAGGCACAGTGATGCCGAAACATTGGTGTTTTTTTACCAAATAAATTACTGGGAGGTTATATAATATACACTACCGTTCAAAAGTTTGGGGTCACTTTTTTTTTTTTAAAGAAAAGCAAATTTTGTATCCATTAAAACAACATCAAATTGATCAGAAATACAGTATAGACATTGTTAATGTTGTAAATGACTATTGTAGCTGTAAATGGCTGATTTTGAATGGAATTTCTACATAGGAGTACAGAGGTCCATTATCAACAGCCTGTGTTCCAATAGCACGTTGTGTTAGCTAATCAAAGTTTATAACTTTAAAAAACAAATTAATCATTAGAAAACCCTTTTGCAATTATGTTAGCACAGCTGAAAAATGTTGGTCTGATTAGAGAAGCAATACAACTGGCCTTCTTTAGACTAGTTGAGTATCTGGAGCATCAGCATTTGTGAGTTTGATTACAGGCTCAAAATGGTCAGAAACAAACACCTTTTTTCTGAAACTTGTCAGTCTATTCTTGTTCTGAGAAATTAAGGCTATTCCATGCGAGAAATTGCCAAGAAACTGAAGACCTCGTACAACGCTGTGAACTAATCCCTTCACAGAACAGCGGAAACTGGCTCTAACAAGAATAGAAAGAGGAGTGGGAGGCCCAGGTGCACAACTGAGCAAGAGGACAAGTACATCTAGTTTGAGAAACAGACGCCTCACAAGTCCTCAACTGGCAGCTTTATTAAATAGTACCCACAAAACACCAGTCTCAACGTCAACAGTGACGAGGCGACTCCAGGATACTCTCCGGGGTAACAAACCACAAGCAAATAAAAACAACTTCCTCAATAAGATGTGTGAAATCTGTTTTATCTCGATCAAATCAATTAGATTCAATTGTTTGAATGTCACAGGGCACTTCTGAAAAGGCCAGAGCGATGGAGGAGCCCTAGTTCACTGTAACATACGGTGGGTGACCTCACTTTTACATGACAGTGTGGCCTTGTTAATAATAGACATAAATTAACAGTTTGGCTAATGAGGTTAAGGAGGGGTGAAGCTCTGTTTAGGAGAGAGAGTAGCTATCTATTAATAATGGCATGGCACATTTTATGATGTACTACATACACAGACTGTCACTATTTTTCTGCTGTGTGTGCAAATCAATTGGAAATGTTTGAGAGTGTGTCGTTGTGTGGCATACACTGGTTGATTGAGTGAGTCGCACAATATGGGATTTTTGTTTACAGGTTTTTACCTTTATTAAAATGTATCCCAGATACATGTTTATTAGCATATGTAGTACTTTGAATGATGAGTGTTGAAATAACCTGGAGCTGTTGTGTTCTGCCTCCAGTATGAGGGGTTTACTCCTTCCCTTCAGCCTTGTAGCCCTCAGCTAGTCCACTGACACTCGCACAGGTTCCATTTTGAGCTCCAGCAGCACAACATCCATTAATTGATTCACCACAAAGAGAATGCTGCCTCATTAATCCAACCACACTGAGCCATGATCAGATGCCCGGACCAGAGTGGCCATGTTTGTAGTTCCATCAGGCTGCTGGTGGTTGAAGTATAACTGTAGCTTTAGTAGTTAACTAGAGTCAGTTAAGACTTCAGCAGCACAGTGACTCAATAGAAAGTCAACACCCCCAGTGTGGCCATCACTCATCTCTGTCACAGCAGTGAAGGGAGGACGACACTGTACTGAACATCCAACAGTCTGCCCCACTCATGTCAAAGCTGGTACTGTAAGCACATAGCCTATTCTCTATTATCTATGTTTTGGGGAGTACTTTATCAGTATTATGCACAAAAACACATCTTAATCAATTTTATTGGATTGTCAGTAATACTACATTGTATGGAGTAGTAGCAGTCTTCTTAATGTTTCTCGAGCATATCCTTTACATTTCTAATAATCAGCCCATTGTTGTCACTCTGTGCCAAAGACAGGACTGCCATGGCAACAAATACAGGAAATATGCACCATCAGCATATTTTAGCATCAGTAGGTGTGGTGCATTGTGTGTGTCAGTAGTGGTGGTGCATTGTGTGTGTCAGTAGGTGTGGTGCATTGTGTGTGTCAGTAGGTGTGGTGCATTGTGTGTGTCTGTAGGTGTGGTGCATTGTGTGTGTCGGTAGTGGTGGTGCATTGTGTGTGTCAGTAGTGGTGGTGCATTGTGTGTGTCGGTAGGTGTGGTGCATTGTGTGTGTCAGTAGTGGTGGTGCATTGTGTGTGTCAGTAGTGGTGGTGCATTGTGTGTGTCAGTAGTGGTGGTGCATTGTGTGTGTCAGTAGGTGTGGTGCATTGTGTGTGTCAGTAGTGGTGGTGCATTGTGTGTGTCAGTAGGTGTGGTGCATTGTGTGTGTCAGTAGTGGTGATGCATTGTGTGTGTCAGTAGGTGTGGTGCATTGTGTGTGTCAGTAGGTGTGGTGCATTGTGTGTGTCAGTAGTGGTGGTGCATTGTGTGTGTCAGTAGTGGTGGTGCATTGTGTGTGTCAGTAGGTGTGGTGCATTGTGTGTGTCAGTAGTGGTGGTGCATTGTGTGTGTCAGTAGGTGTGGTGCATTGTGTGTGTCAGTAGTGGTGATGCATTGTGTGTGTCAGTAGGTGTGGTGCATTGTGTGTGTGTTAAGTTCTCTAACACCGGTGACTGTGGAAACAATGGGAGCCATTGAGAGGATCAAAGCCATGGTGGCTGGGAGCTCGGCTGGAATTTAGACCACAATCCTTTGTGTGTTTTTTAAGCTTCTCAAATTACCACACACACACACACACACACACACACACACACACACACACACACACACACACACACACACACACACACACACACACACACACACACACACACACACACACACACACACACACACACACACACACACACACACACACACAGAGACAGAGACAGACAATGTGTGCCCCTTTGCCTGGTTTTGGTGTCCCCTTGCCTGGTCTCCAAGGCCTGTGTGTATAACAGTATTATAGTATGGTGTAAGTGGTATAATGCTTTGATAAGAGCTGAGTGGATATGACTCCCCTTTGGCTTTGCTCTGGGCCCTGTCTCTGTCCCAGTGTGGAATCTAGTGTCTAGTGTGTGTTTGTCCAGTCATCTGTATATGTTTTTGTCTGTGTTCTGTCTGTGTTGCTGTGGGAGGAGAGGCAGATTTTTCAGCACAGCAGCCTGTTCCATGCTGAGTGGAGAGCGGGAGAGAGAGAGAGCTTAAGGAAATATTTGACTATGCACAGACTCAGTGAGCATAGCCTTGCTATTGAGAAAGGCCGACGTAGGCAGACCTGGCGCTCAAGAGAAGACAGGCTATGTGCACACTGCCCTCAAAATGAGGTGGAAACTGAGCTGCACTTCCTAACCTGCCCAATGTATGACCATATTAGAGAAACATATTTCCCTCAGATTACACAGATAATTTGAAAACAAACCCGATTTTGATAGTCTCCCATATCTACTGGGTGAAATACCACAGCATGGGCTTTATTGGCATGGGAAACATATGTTAACATTGCCAAAGCAAGTGAGGTAGATATATAGAGAGAGAGAGAGAGAGAGAGAGAGAGAGAGAGAGAGAGAGAGAGAGAGAGAGAGAGAGAGAGAGAGAGAGAGAGAGAGAGAGAGAGAGAGAGAGAGAGAGAGAGAGAGAGAGAGAGAGAGAGAGAGAGAGAGAGAGAGAGAGAGAGAGAGAGAGAGAGAGAGAGAGAGAGAGAGAGAGAGAGAGAGAGAGAGAGAGAGAGAGAGAGAGAGAGAGAGAGAGAGAGAGAGAGAGAGATTACTCACTCACTCTGTGCTTGAGTCTCCCAATCTAGGTCACAGAGCATCAAGAGGCAACATGCCTGGCTCATTTAGCCCTCTGAGTCACAGTGTGACAGCACTGCTACTGGGGATCTTCCTCTCTCCCATTTTCTCTCTATTTTTTATTTTTCTATCCATCTCTCTCTCCTTCACTATCCATTTTTTTCTTTCTCTCTCCATTGAAAAGCTCATTAACTGTGACAGAAGCTGTTCACTGATCTCCAGCCATATATAAAGGCAATAAAACGCCAAATGTAGAAGGAAGGACAGCTCTACACTCAGTGTGTGGTACCTATTGTGGAAGAACTGTTTGAAATGTCCAGAGGAGTTCTCTGTTTTGCAAATTAAACATTTGTGTTACTTAATAGCATTCATCTCACGCTCCCAGAAACATTATAAAACACACACTATTTATCTCTTTGTTCTGGTGTGTGAATACAGTTTTTTTCAGGCTTTTGCTCTTTGGCTGTAAGGAGAGTGAATAATTCAGATGTGTCTATGGAAGCCCACAGGGGTGAGGCAGGCTCTCTAGTTGAATTGCAGACACACACACATGGGCGCCTGTATATATATATTTCTCTGTATATATCAATGATGTTGCTCTTGCTGCGGGCGATTCCCTGATCTCCCTCTACGCAGACGACACCATTCTGTATACTTCTGGCCCTTCCTTGGACACTGTGCTATCTAACCTCAAAACGAGCTTCAATGCCATACAACACTCCTTCCGTGGCCTCCAACTGCTCTTAAACGCTAGTAAAACCAAATGCATGCTTTTCAACCGCTCAACCGTGCTGCCTGCACCCGCACAGCCGACTAGCATCACCACCCTGGATGGTTCCGACCTAGAATATGTGGACATCTGTAAGTACCTAGGTGTCTGGCTAGACTGTAAACTCTCCTTCCAGACTCATCAAACATCTACAATCCAAAATCAATTTATTCTATTTCGCAACAAAGCCTCCTTCACTCACACCGCCAAACTTACCCTAGTAAAACTGACTATCCTACCGATCCTCAACTTCGTCGATGTCATCTACAAAATAGCTTCCAATACTCTACTCAGCAAACTAGATGCAGTTTATCACAGTGCCATCCGTTTTGTTACTTAAGCACCTTATACCACCCACCACTGCGACCTGTATGCTCTAGTCGGCTGGCCCTCGCTACATATTCGTCACCAGACCCACTGGCTCCAGGTCATCTACAAGTCCATGCTAGGTAAAGCTCTGCCTTATCTCAGTTCACTTGTCACGATGGCAACACCCATCCGTAGCACGTGCTCCAGGAGGTGTATCTCACTGATCATCCCTAAAGCCAACACCTAATTTGGCCGCCTTTCCTTCCAGTTCTCTGCTGCATGTGACTTGAACGAATTGCAAAAATTGCTGAAGTTGGAGACTTATTTCCCTCACTAACTTTAAACATCTGCTATCTGAGCAGCTAACCGATCGCTGCAGCTGTACATAGTCCATCTGTAAATAGCCCACCCAATTTACCTACCTCATCCCCATACTGTTTTTATTTATTTACTTTTTTGCTCTTTTGCACACCAGTAGCTCTACTTGCACATGATCATGTATCACTCCAGTGTTAATCTGCTAAATTGTAATTATTCGCCTACCTCCTCATGCCTTTTGCACACAATGTATATAGACTCTTTTTCTACTGTGTTATTGACTTGTTTATTGTTTACTCCATGTGTAACTCTGTGTTGTTGTCTGTTCACACTGCTATGCTTTATCTTGGCCAAGTCGCAGTTGTAAATGAGAACTTGTTCTCAACTAGCCTACCTGGTTAAATAAAGGTGAAATAAAATAAAATTAAAGCACCTTCCTAATATTGAGTTGCACCTCTTGCCTTTTGCCTTCAGAACAGCCTCAATTTGTCGGGGCATGAACTCTACAAGGTGTCAAAAGCGTTCCACAGGGATGCTTGTCTATATTGAATCCAATGCTTACCACAGTTGTGTTAAGTTGCCTGGATATCCTTTGGGTGGTGGACCATTCTTAATACACACAGGAAACCGGTGAGTGTGAAACCCAGCAGCGTTTTAGTTCTTGACACAAACCGGCGATCTTGGCACCTACTACCACACCCTGTTCAAAGGCACTTACATTTTTAGTCTTGCCTGTTCGCCCTCTGAATGGCACACATACACAATCCATGTCTCAATTGTCCCAAGGCTTAAAAATCTTTCATTTATTTGTCTCCTCCCCTTCATCTACACTGATTGAGGTGGATTTAACCATTAACAGCAGTAATTGATCATAGTTTCCCATGGATTCACATAGTCAGTCTATGTCATGGAAAGAGGTGTCCTTAATGTCTTGTATTCTTAATGTATATTCAGTCAATAAAAAAACAACCGTAATATGAACTGGTTATATTATATCGGTAAACACAATCTTCAGAAAAGCAGTTACCTCAGCAGTGGCGCAGCCTTGTTTTGTTCATTTAGCAGAGAAGACCCTCTTATTTCCCGAGCCCTTATTACAGTCAAAGTGCACCTACAGTAGAACAACTACAGTGCCTTCAGAAAGTATTCACACCCCTTGACCTTTTCCACATTGTGTTGTTACAGCCTATGTGAGAATGCTGTTCATCGACTACAGCTCGGCATTCAACACCATAGTACCCTCCAAGCTCGTCATCAAGCTCGAGACCCTGGGTCTCGACCCCGCCCTGTGCAACTGGGTACTGGACTTCCTGACGGGCCGCCCCCAGGTGGTGAGGGCAGACAACAACATCTCCACCCCGCTGATCCTCAACACTGGGGCCCCACAAGGGTGCGTTCTGAGCCCTCTCCCGTACTCCCTGTTCACCCACGACTGCGTGGCCACGCACGCCTCCAACTCAATCATCAAGTTTGCGGACGACACAACAGTGGTAGGCTTGATTACCAACAACGACGAGACGGCCTACAGGGAGGAGGTGAGGGCCCTCGGAGTGTGGTGTCAGGAAAATAACCTCACACTCAACGTCAACAAAACTAAGGAGATGATTGTGGACTTCAGGAAACAGCAGAGGGAACACCCCCCTATCCACATCGATGGAACAGTAGTGGAGAGGTTAGCTAGTTTTAAGTTCCTCGGCATACACATCACAGACAAACTGAATTGGTCCACTCACACAGACAGCATCGTGAAGAAGGCGCAGCAGCGCCTCTTCAACCTCAGGAGGCTGAAGAAATTCGGCTTGTCACCAAAAGCACTCACAATCGAGAGCATACTGGCGGGCTGTATCACCGCCTGGTACGGCAACTGCTCCGCCCACAACCGTAAGGCTCTCCAGAGGGTAGTGAGGTCTGCACAACGCATCACCGGGGGCAAACTACCTGCCCTCCAGGACACCTACACCACCCGATGTTACAGGAAAGCCATAAAGATCATCAAGGACAACAACCACCCAAGCCACTGCCTGTTCACCCCACTATCATCCAGAAGGCGAGATCAGTACAGGTGCACCAAAGCTGGGACCGAGAGACTGAAAAACAGCTTCTATCTCAAAGCCACCAGACTGTTAAACAGCCACCACTAACATTGAGTGGCTGCTGCCAACACACTGACACTGACTCAACTCCAGCCACTTTAATAATGGGAATTGATGGGAAATGATGTAAAATATATAACTAGCCACTTTAAACAATGCTACCTAATATAATGTTACATACCCTACATTATTCATCTCATATGCATACGTATATACTGTATTCTATATCATCTACTGCATCCTTACTTAATACATGTATCACTAGCCACTTTAACTATGCCACTTTGTTTACATACTCATCTCATATGTATATACTGTACTTGATACCATCTACTGTATCTTGTCTATGCTGCTCTGTACCATCACTCATTCATATATCTTTATGTACATATTCTTTATCCCCTTACACTGTGTATAAGACAGTAGTTTTGGAATTGTTAGTTAGATTACTTGTTGGTTATTACTGCATTGTCGGAACTAGAAGCACAAGCATTTCGCTACACTCGCATTAACATCTGCTAACCATGTGTATGTGACAAATAAAATTGGATTTGATTTTAATTTAAAATGGGTTTAATTTAGATTTTTTATTTTTAAATCACTGGCCTCTACAATACCCCATAATGTCAAGAGGAATCACGTTTTTAGAAATGTTATCAAATGTTATTAAAAATTAAAAGCTGAGAGAAATAAGAAACCCACACACGGCTCTTTAATAAGCTTTATGTGTCGGCCTCACGGCCTTCGTCAGAGCTTTTTTTTTTCAAATGAAAAGCTGAAATGTCTTGATTCAATAAGTATTCAATCTCTTTGTTAATGCAAGCCTAAATATGTTCCGGTGTAAAAATGTGCTTAACAAGTCACATAAGTTGCATGGACTCACTGTGTGCAGTAATAGTGTTTAACATGATTTTTGAATGACTACCTCATCTCTGTACCCCACACATACAATTATCTGGAAGGTCAGTCAAGCATTGAATTTCCAACACAGATTCAGCACAGGTTTTCCAATACCTCACAAAGAAGGGCACCTATTGGTAGATGGGTATAAATAAATAAAGAACGGACATTGAATATCCCTGTGAGCATGGTGAAGTTATTAATTACACCTTGGATGGTGTATCAGTACACTCAGTCACTACAAAGAAACAGGCGTCCTTCCTAACTCAGTTGCCAGAGAGGAAGTAAACTGCTCAGGGATTTCACCATAAGGTCAATGGTGACTTTAAAAATGTTAGAGTTTAATGGCTGTGATAGGAGAAAACTGAGGATGGATCATCAACATTGGAGTTACGACACAATACTAACGTAATTGACAGAGTGAAAAGAAGGAAGACTACAGAATAAAAATATTTTTATTCTGTACAGTCTTTTGCTTTGCAACAAGGCTAAGCAATGAACTTTTTGTCTTGAATACAAAGTGTTATCTTTGGGGCAAATCCAATACTACACATTACTGTTTACTTCTTTCCATATTTTCAAGCATAGTGGTGGCTGCATCATGTTAGCTTGTAATAGTTAAGGACTGGGGAGTTTTTCAGGATAAAAAGAAACGCTAAGCACAGGCAAAATCCAAGAGGAAAACCTGGTTCAGTCTGCTTTCCACCAGACACTGGGAGATTAATTCACCTTTCAGCAGGACAATCATTTAAAACACAAGGCCAAATCTACAGTGAAGTTGCTTACCAAGACAACACTGAATGTTCCTGAGTGTTACAGTTTTGACTTAAATCTACTTGAAAATCTATGGCAAGACTTGAAAAAAGTTATCTAGCAATAATCAACAACCAACTTGACAGAGATTGAACAATTTTGAAAAAAATAATGGTCAAATGTTGCACAATCCAGGTGTGGAAAGCTGTTGGAGACTTACCCAGAAAGACTCACACCTGTAATAGCTGCCAAATGTTCTTCTACAAAGTATTGACTCTGGGGTTTGAATACCTATGTTAATGAGATATTTCTTTATTTTATTTTCAATAAATTAGCAAACATTTCTAAAAACATGTTTTCACTTTGCCATTATGTGGTTTATTCTGCCTGTTCTTTGGAATTTTCGATTCCACATTGAACACTGCATGGGGATGAATTATGGCCAGGACATCTGCTTGGTGAGTAGGCCCAGGCTTAATGATTCTGATGAAAATATGCTCTGTCTTTAGCAAACTAATGTTGATGCATATTTTCAGTGTGTGGAACCTGTCTATGTTTAGGGGGTTATAGACTAGCCCTAGGCTAACCAATTCTAAATGGCACTAGCGGTTTGCAAAGTAAAACAAGTGGTAAATATACGGGATGCAAATATTCAACACTGCAGCTCGGCCTCCCTAGTGGCGCAGCGGTCTAAGGCACTGCATTGAAGTACTTGAGGCGTCACTACAGACCCGGGTTGGATCCCAGGCTGTGTCACAGCCGGCAATGACCAGGAGACCCAGAATTGGCCCAGCATCGTCCGGGTTAGGGTGACTCAGTCGGCAGAAGAACTGCCTTGGTTTGGCTTGGTTTGGGAAGCAAAACTTTCCAGTGGGAAAAACCATTCATCTTGAGGGGATAGGGTGCACAATGCGATCTGTTAATTATTATATAAAATGAACATATCTATTTTTTATTTTTTTATTTTAGCCCCTTTTTCTCCCCAAGTTTCTCGGTGTCCACGTCACTTAGGACCTATCATGGTCCAAATACACCAACACAGTTGTAGGAGGGCACAACAATGCCTTTTCCCCCACAGGGGGCTGAAAAGATTAGGCATGGGCCCTCAGATCCTCAAAAAGTTCTACAACTGCACCATTGAGAGCATCTTGACTGGCTGCATCACAGCTTGACCCTCTTTTTTTGCAGTGACTCTCTTGCACTGGCTTTATGCACACTCACTGGACACAATCACACACTGCATACACTCACACACACATAACACACACACTTGGATATTGACGACACTCACACATAGACACACTTCCACACTCTTTCACACTCTTCACATACGCTGTTGCTACTCTGTTTATTATCATTCCTGATTGCCTTTTACCCCTTCCTACATGTACATATTAGTTCAACTACCTTGTACCCCTGCATGCCGGTACTCTTTCTATACAGCCTTGTTATTGTTCTTTTATTGTGTTACTATTTCCTACTTTTATTTAGCTTTTTAACTCTGCATTGATGGGAATGGGCTCGTAAATAAGCATTTCACTGTAAAGTCTAAACCTGTTGTATTCGGCGCATGTGACAAATGCAATTTGATTTGACACAGACTAGCTTCTCCACTCCAGTCTCCATTTTCACACTAACCTCACACCTACAATCCACTTTCAAGACAAGAGGGAGGAAAACTGTCAAGTTCAGAGTCCTGATCCTAAACTTGGCCTACATTCAAGTTAACCTCAACCATTGTTTGCCCCACGGACAGACACTTCCCATGCTACTAGCTGTACTTCATGTGGTAGATGTTATGTTGTGAATACTTTATTACAAATGTACTCACTAGCCCTACTACTAACTTATTACTACAGTATTACAATTTATTATATTGTCCTCCTGTGGCTGTCTGATATATTTCCATTAAAGAGAGAGTGAGAGCGATAAGAGAGTAGTAGTAGTGTTAGTGTTAGCGTTAGCCATGAGCTCAGGTCACTGTGGTGCACTCTGAATTATTGAACAGAGCTGAGTGGATTCTGCCGCAGTACACTGAGTGAGTCTGCAGATCCATTAGACTCGCATATCAATAAGCCTACTGTGCCTGTTAGCATTAGCTAATGTTTGTATCACACCATTAGTCTTTACAGTATGCAGTCTTTTCAGTACTTGACAGTGTGAATTGTAGGCCTACATGGCATTAGTTTAGTGTTGTAGGCCTATAGCATGACTTAGCATTAGCAGTCTCATACAGTGCATGGCATGAAGAATGCTGCATGTATGGCCCATATAATAAATAATAGATAGATATTTGGATGAAGAGATCAACCACTGGCTTGGCCCATTGGTGATTATAGTCAGACAGTCTTGCCTGAGGTGTGGACACTGATGATCACCCCATACCACACACACACTAACACTCCGGAGTGAAAAAGGGTTGGTGCGAGGCTTGGACACCACGGTTGCAGTGTTGCCATGGACACGGTGGACCCCCCCCATCTTGGATGTGTATGTTTTTTATTAGAAAGCTTTAAACCCTCAGAAGATTGCAATGCCCATATGCCACATTATCAGCCAAAACCACAGTAACACAATCCAATGGGGTGCTAAGCTTTTACATCTATTATTAAACAAGAAGCATATGATGATCACAGCAGGGAGAGAAAGAGTTCTCGTAAGAGCTCTTCTAACCCTCAAACTCAACCTAAACTATTATGAAATACAGAGCTAAAACTGCATCTGGATCAGGAAAGGCCTGAAGTAAGGACACTCTTATCAACTCCACACACCCATTGCTATGCATTTGAGCCATGGAAGTAGGCAAGGGAGGGAGGGAGGAGGAAAAATACACACTCCCAGGGTCCCTAAGGATGTAACAGGGTAGTTATTTTGGACATCCTGTCCAAAACCAGTCATTAGTGGGGTGTGTTTTATAAGCATGAGTAATAACAGTATGTAGTGTGTGTGTGTGTGTGTGTGTGTGTGTGTGTGTGTGTGTGTGTGTGTGTGTGTGTGTGTGTGTGTGTGTGTGTGTGTGTGTGTGTGTGTGTGTGTGTGTGTGTGTGTGTGATATCGTCTGTGAAGGAGGTTTGTTGCGCTTGGAGTGTGTGTGTGTGATGACAGAGCAGAGCACCGGGGTGGGTGTAGTGTAATGTAGTGTAGTGTGTCAGCCTGTCATTGTGATAAGGTATTGAAGTAAGAGGAGCAGGACAGGAGCCTCTGTAACACAGGTGCTATGAGTCAGTTGGGCCTTGCCTACCACTGTTGTCTTCCACTGACTGAGGGCGGGAGAGGGGGAGGAAGGAGGAGGAGGAGTGGACGGAGAGGGGGAGGAGGAGTGGAGGGGGAGGAGGAGGAGAGGAGGAGGAGTAGAGGGGGAGGAAGAGGAGTGGAGGGAGAGGGGGAGGAAGAGGAGTGGAGGGAGAGGGGGAGGAAGGGGAGTGGAGGGAGAGGGGGAGGAAGAGGAGAGGGGGAGGAAGGGGGGGGGGGGTAATTCACCTTTTTTACTGCAGTGTCAGTCTGCTCCCACTTCCCTGTATACACTGTCTTGCTGTTAGGTCAATGGCAGCATGAAACCATTTCTTTGTTCATGAACTCCCTGACAGTGTGTGCGTGTGTGAATGTTTTTCCCCCACCCAGGAGCAGTGTGTCATTAGTGTGTGTAGTGTGTAACATGAGTCACCTGTCTTTACCTGTGTGGACACACCCTGCTGCTGTTACCGAGGGAAGCACTTCCTCTAGAGACAGAAACCTCAAAGGAAAAAGGAGTGGTGAATCAAAACAGAGAGTCAAGCATTGCTGTTTGTGTGTCTTTGTGTGTTTGCTCAGGATTCTTTGTTGCTGAGGATAGTGATTTGTCAATGAGTACTTTTTGTGCAATTGTGCATATCCTATGTTTGCTCCTGAGTCTGCGTGTGTGTGCGTGTGTGTGCGTGTGCGTGTGCGTGCGTTACTCTCACAGCTCTACAGGAAACGATGTCAAAGGACAGAAGATTGAGCACTGGAGAACATGACATCATCCTCAGAGACAGGAAACCAGTGTGTGTATGGGGAGAGAGAGGAAAATAAATCTTTAAAACACAGTTGAGAGTGAGTCATAGCAGATTAGGGGTCAGGACAGACAGACAGACAGAGGCCTGTTAGGGGAGAGGGTTGAGGAGCAGTAGGTCAGACAGAGGTGTGGTTGGCTCAGTGGAGGGTGACGTATGTGGGGTATCTTTTGGCAGAGTAGAGTCGAATAGAATAGGGTAGGAGGGATCAGTAGGGAAGTGGTTGGTTGGTTCTGTAAGAATATTTTGAAGATGAATACACAAGCAGAGGGTGAAGAGTGAATTAACAAGCAATGGAAATAATGTTTTTTTCTGTAATAGGGAATTAATGATCAATGGAAATGTTTTTTTTCTGTAATAGGGAATGAATGATCAATGGGTCAGAGACATGGGAGGAATTTGTCTATACATTGAGCCTGAAATAGGATACTTGTTATTTGTCCATTGGGCCTGTTTTATTGCAAGGTATTCTAATTGGTCAACCATAGGCTATGGTTGGGTTATAAATTACATCCTTTTTCCATATTTTGTTACGTTACAGGCTTATTCTAAAATAGAAATTTAAAAATCCTCAGCAATCTACACACAATACCACATAATGATGAAGCGAAACAGGTT
This sequence comes from Oncorhynchus gorbuscha, assembly GCF_021184085.1. Classification (NCBI taxonomy): domain Eukaryota; kingdom Metazoa; phylum Chordata; class Actinopteri; order Salmoniformes; family Salmonidae; genus Oncorhynchus; species Oncorhynchus gorbuscha. The sequence goes on along the minus strand of NC_060175.1, from coordinate 32,758,783 downwards.
TTTAGACTTTTTTGCAAATGTATTAAAAATAAAAAACAGTTACAGTTGAAGTTGGAAGTTTACATACACTTAGGTTGACAAACTATAGTTTTGGCAAGTCAGTTAGGACATCTACTTTGTGCATGACACAAGTAGTTTTTCCAACAATTGTTTACAGGCAGATTATTTCACTTATAATTCACTGCATCACAATTCCAGTGGGTCAGAAGTTTACATACACTAAGTTGACTGTGCCTTTAGACAACTTGGAAAACTTCAGAAAATGATGTCGTGCCTTTAGAAGCTTCTGATAGGCTAATTGACATCATTTGAGTCAATTGGAGGTGAACCTGTGGATGTATTTCAAGGCCTACCTTCAAACTCAGTGCCTCTTTGCTTGACATTTTGGGAAAATCAAAAGAAATCAGCCAAGACCTCAGAAAAAAATGGTAAACCTCCACAAGTCAGGTTCATCCTTGGGAGCAATTTCCAAATGCCTGAAGGTACCACGTTCATCTGTACAAACAATAGTGCGCAAGTATAAACACCATGGGACCACGCAGCCGTCATACCGCTCAAGAAGGAGACGTGTTCCGTCTCCTGAAGATGAACGTACTTTGTTGTGAAAAGTGCGAATCAATCCCAGAACAACAGCAAAGGAGCTTGTGAAGATGCTGGAGGAAACAGGTACAAAAGTATCTATATCCACAGTAAATCGAGTCCTATATCGACATAACCTGAAAGGCCGCTCAGCAAGAAAGAAGCCACTTCTCCAAAACCACCATAAAAAGCCAGACTACGGTTTGCAACTGCACATGGGGACAATATCGTAGTTTTTGGAGAAATATCCTCTGGTTTGATGAAACAAAAATAAAACTGTTTGGCCATAATGACCATCGTTATATCTGGAGGAAAAATGGGGAAGCTTGCAAGCCGAAGAACACCATCCCAACCGTGAATCACGGGGGTGGCAGTATCATGTTGTGGGGGTGCTTTGCTGCATGAGGGACTGGTGCACTTCACAAAATAGATGGCATCATGAGGCAAGAAAATCATGTGGATATATTGAAGCAACATCTCAAGACATCAGTCAGGAAGTTAAAGGTTGGTCGCAAATGGGTTTTCCAAATGGACAGTGACCCGAAGCATACTTCCAAAGTTGTGGCAAAATGGCTTAAGGACAACAAAGTCAAGTTATTGGAGTGGTCATCACAAAGCCCTGACCTCATTCCCATAGAACATTTGTGGGCAGAACTGAAAAAGTGTGTGCGAGCAAGGATGCCTACAAACCTGACTCAGTTACACCAGTTCTGTAAGGAGGAATGGGCCAAAATTCCCACAACTTATTGTGAGAAGTTTGTGGAAGGCTACCTGAAACGTTTGACCCAAGTTAAACAATTTAAAGCAATGCTACCAAATATTATTTGAGTGTATGTACACTTCTGACCCACTGGGAATGTGATGAAAGAAATAAAAGCTGAAATAAATCATTCACTATTATTCTGACATTTCACATTCTTAAAATAAAGTGGTTATCCTAACTGACCTAAGACAGGGAAATTTTACGTGGATTAAATGTCAGGAATTGTGAAACACTGCGTTTAACTGTATTTGGCTAAGGTGTATGTTAACTTCCGACTTCAACTGTACCTTATTTACATACAGTACCAGTCAAACGTTTGGAAACACCTACTCATTCAAGGGTTTCTCTTTATGTTTTAATATTTTCTACATTGTATAATAATAGTGAAGACTTCAAAGGTAGAACATAACGCATATGGAATCATGTAGTAACCAATAAAGTGTTGAACATATCAAGATATATTTTATATTTGAGATTCTTCAAAGTAGCCACCCTTTGCCTTGATGACAGCTTTAAACACTCTTGGCATTCTCTCAACCAGCTTCACCTGGAATGCTTTTCCAACAGTCATGAAGGAGTTCCCACATATGCTGAGCACTTGTTGGCTGTTTTTCCTTCACTCTGCGGTCCAACTCATCCCAAACCATCTCAATTGGGTTGAGGTTGGGTGATTGTGGAGGCCATGTCATATCCATCCTTCTTGGTCAAATAGCCCATACACAGCCTGGAGGTGTGTTTTGGGTCATTGTCCTGTTGAAAAACAAATGATATTCCCACTAAGCATGAAACAGAGATGGCATTCTGCAGTGATATGCTGTGGTAGCCATGCTGGTTAAGTGTGCCTTGAATTCTACATAAATCACAGACAGTGTAACCAGCAAAGCACCCCCACACAATCACACCACCTCCTCCATTCTTCACGGTGGGAACCACACATGCGGCGATCATCCGTTCACCTACAAAGACAAGGCGGTTGGAACCAAAAATCTCAAATTTGGACTCATCAGAACAATGGACAGACGTCCACCGGTATAATGTCCATTGCTCGTATTTCTTGGCCCAAGCAAGTCTCTTCTTCATATTGGTATCCTTTGGTAGTGGTTTCTTTGCAGCAAATTGACAATGAAGGCCTGATTCACAGTCTCCTCTGAACAGTTGATGTTGGGATGTGTCTGTTACTTGAACTCTGTGAAGAATTTATTTGGGCTGCAATTTCTGAGGCTGATAACTCTAATGAACTTATCCTCTGCACCAGAGGTAACTCTGGGTTTTCCTTTCCTGTGGCGGTCCTCATGAGAGCCAGTTTCATCATATCGCTTGATCGCTTTTTGTGACTGCACTTGAGGAAACTTTCAAAGTACTTGAAATTTTCCAGATGGACTGACCTTCATGTCTTAAAGTAATGATGAACTATCATTTCTCTTTGCTTATTTGAGCTGTTCTTGCCATAATATGGATGGTCCTTTACCAAATAGGGCTATGTTCCATATACCACCCCTACCTGATCACAACACAACTGATTGGCTCAAAACAAAAACCAAGCCATGAGGTCGAAGGAATTGTTTGTGGAGTTCCGAGACAGGATTTGGTCAAGGCACAGATCTGGGGAAGGGTAACAAGAAGTGTCTGCTGCATTGAAGGTCCCCAGGAACACAGTTTTCTCCATCATTCTTGAACAGAAGAAGTTTGGAACCACCAATACTCTTCCTAGAGCTGGCCGCCCGGCCAAACTGAGCAATCGGGGGAGAAGGACCTTGGTCAGGGAGGTGACCATCTCCCATCTGTGGAGATGGGAGAACCTTCCAGAAGGACAACCATCTCTGCAGCACTCCACCAATTTATGGTAGAGTGGCCAGACGGAAGCCATTCCTCAGTAAAGCCACTCCTGTGCACATGACAGCCCATGACAGCCCGCTTGGAGTTTGCCAAAAGGCACCTAAAGACTCTCAGACCATGAAAACAAGAATCCGTGCTCTGATGAATCCAATATTGGCCTGAAAACCAAGTGTTACATCTCGAGGAAACCTGGCACCATCGGTACGGTGAAGCATGGTGGTGGTACCATCATGCTGTGGGGATGTTTTTTATCGGCAGGGACTGGAAGACTAGTCAGGATTGAGGCAAAGATGAATGGATCAAAGTACAGAGATCCTTGATGAAAACCTGCTCCAGAGCTCTCCGGACCTCAGACTGGGACGACGGTTTAACTTCCAACAGGGCAAATACCCTAAGCACACAGCCAAGACAACGCAGGAGTGGCTTCGTGACAAGTCTCTGAATGTCCTTGAGTGGCCCAGCCAGAGCCCGGACATGAACCCGATCGAACAGCTCTGGTGAGACCTGAAAATAGCTGGGCAGCAACACTCCCCATCCAACCTGACAGACCTTGAGAGGATCTGCAGAGTAGAATGGCAGAAACTCCCCAAATACAGGTGTGCCTATCTTATAGCATCACACCCAAGAAGACTCGGCTACAATCTCTTCCGAATGTGCTTATACAAATGTCTAAACCTTTTTATTGCTTTGTCATCATGGGGTATTATTTTGTGTAGGTTGAAGAGGGGGGGGGGACTATTTGTAATATATGTTAGTATGAGGCTGTCGCGTAACAAAATGTGGAAAAAGTCAAGGGGTCTGAATACTTTCCAAAGGCACTGTATGCCATCTTGTGTCCAGGTACCTACTCATCATTACTTGTCTGCGGTCATATCAGTGAGATCAAGCCTCTGTCTGCTGTGACATGATTTCCGGTATACTTGCTATTGTATCGCATTCTTCCTCTCTCTTTATAATACATTGATGTTATTAGATCTAGTTCAATTGTAAAGGAAATCGTATGGAAGTTATGTAGATGTGGGTGTGTTGTCAATATACAGTGAAAGTGTTGTCTAGTGTCTACATGGGTATGCTATTTATATTTAAATGTTTACAAGACCTCAATCCTTCTCTTCCAACAAAACTCAAAACAAATGGATGTAGTTTACTGAACAAAAATATATATTCAACATGCAATAATTTAAAAGATTTTACTGTGTTACAGTTCATGGAAGGAAGTCAGACAATTTAAATAAATTCATTAGGCCCTAATATATGGATTTCACATTGCCGGGCAAGGGCGCAGCCATGGGTGGGCCTGGGAGCCGGGCGAAGCCATGGGTGGGCCTGGGAGCCGGGCGCAGCCATGGGTGGGCCTGGGAGCCGCCATGGGTGGGCCTGGGAGCCGGGCGCAGCCATGGGTGGGCCTGGGAGCCGGGCGCAGTCATGGGTGGGCCTGGGAGCCGGGCGCAGCCATGGGTGGGCCTGGGAGCCGGGCGCAGCCATGGGTGGGCCTGGGAGCCGGGCGCAGCCATGGGTGGGCCTGGGAGCCGGGCGCAGCCATGGGTGGGCCTGGGAGCCGGGCGCAGCCATGGGTGGGCCTGGGAGCCGGGCGCAGCCATGGGTGAGCCTGGGAGCCGGGCCCAGCCAATCGGAATTAGTTTTCCCCCACAAAAGGGCTTTATTACAGACAGAAATCCCTCAACTTGAGCCATCTGTGGTATTGTGTTGGGTGACAAACTGCATATTTTAGAGTGGCCTTTTATTGTCCCCAGCATAGCTCCTTGATATTCCACACCTGTCAAGTGGATGGTTTATCTTGGCAAAAGAGAAATGCTCACTAACAGGGATGTAAACAAATTTAAGAGAAATATGCTTTTTTGTGTGTATGGAACATTTCTGAGATCTTTTATTTCAGCTCATGAAACATGGGACCGATACTTTACATGTTGAGTTTATGTTTTTGTTCAGTATATTATGGTGAGTGATATAGACTGGGAATCCCCGTCCTCATCCTCTCTCCCTGTTTTTTCCATGTGTGTGTATGTTTCTGTTTTTGTGTGTGTGTGCGTGCCCTGTGTCATAAGTGTATATTATCAACCAGCATATGTTTCGATATGTCTCAGTGTTGCTGTGAAACAGTAAGATACAGTACAATAGGAAAAGGAAGAGACAGGAAGGAGCTAGCTAATTGCTATGCAGACAGAGTGAACAGTCAATGCAATTCAAGTGTGTGTGTCGTGTGTGGAAGGGGGGAGTGAAGAGGGGGAGATGCTTTGATCTCTCTCCCCTAGAATAAAACATCTAATCCCCCCCCCCCCAGGCAGAAGAAGCATAAGTCTTCATTAACACCCGTGTTGTCTATAGAGAGAGACCAGAATGGTACCAGCTGTTGGGATATCAGACACCAAGCAAACCAACAGACTTGGGCTGGAATTCAATCATTGCAGATAATGTTTTATCTTATTGTGTTTGAGGTGTGTTTGAGAAGCACAGTAGCATGTCCTGGATGGATATCTGTACCGATTCAATCCATGCTTTAGACGTCAATCAAACGTGCATTGTTGTATTTATATAGAAACTATTTTCCTTATGGTCAAATAACATCACAGAATGGTTTTGGCCATTGTAAAACCTACAACCAGGTAGATGCTTCCAGAATAAGAAGTGTTTGGATTTAAAGACACTGCGTCAATATTGATTTAGAATTTTTAGTTGAATTCCAGCTTAAATCTTCAACAGTCGTGTTGTCTGGACTCAAGAGAGACCAACGTGGCTTTAGCTGCCGGGGAAACCATGACACTGGCTCTTCCTTAGGAACTGGCTGTGTGATCAAGTAGAAACATGTTACCATGTACCACTGTCTGTCCATGTTGATGCATCCCTATGTAACAGTATAGCTTCCGTCCCTCTCCTCGCCCCTACCTGGGCTCAAACCAGGGACCCTCTGCACACATCGGCAACAGCCACCCTCGAAACATCGTTACCCATCACTCCACAAACGCCAACGCCATTGCAGAGCAAGGGGAATAGCTACTTAAAAGTCTCAGAGCGAGTGACGTGACCGATTGAAACGCTATTAGCACGCACCCATTTCACATCGGTTACATCGGCTAGCCATTTCATATCGGTTACACCGGCTAGCCATTTCACATCGGTTACACCGGCTAGCCATTTCACATCGGTTACACCGGCTAGCCATTTCACATCGGTTACATCGGCTAGCCATTTTACATCGGTTACATCGGCTAGCCATTTCATATCGGTTACACCGGCTAGCCATTTCACATCGGTTACACCGGCTAGCCCTTTCACATCGGTTACATCGGCTAGCCATTTCACATCGGTTACATCGGCTAGCCCTTTCACATCGGTTACATCGGCTAGCCATTTCACATCGGTTACATCGGCTAGCCATTTCACATCGGTTACATCGGCTAGCCCTTTCACATCGGTTACATCGGCTAGCCCTTTCACATCGGTTACATCGGCTAGCCCTTTCACATCGGTTACATCGGCTAGCCCTTTCACATCGGTTACATCGGCTAGCCCTTTCACATCGGTTACATCGGCTAGCCCTTTCACATCGGTTACAACGGCTAGCCCTTTCACATCGGTTACATCGGCTAGCCCTTTCACATCGGTTACACCGGCTAGCCCTTTCACATCGGTTACACCGGCTAGCCCTTTCACATCGGTTACACCGGCTAGCCCTTTCACATCGGTTACACCGGCTAGCCCTTTCACATCGGTTACACCGGCTAGCCCTTTCACATCGGTTACACCGGCTCGACCTTTCACATCGGTTACACCGGCTAGCCCTTTCACATCGGTTACACCGGCTAGCCCTTTCACATCGGTTACATCGGCTAGCCCTTTCACATCGGTTACACCGGCTAGCCCTTTCACATCGGTTACACCGGCTAGCCCTTTCACATCGGTTACATCGGCTAGCCCTTTCACATCGGTTACACCGGCTAGCCCTTTCACATCGGTTACATCGGCTAGCCCTTTCACATCGGTTACATCGGCTAGCCCTTTCACATCGGTTACATCGGCTAGCCCTTTCACATCGGTTACATCGGCTAGCCCTTTCACATCGGTTACATCGGCTAGCCCTTTCACATCGGTTACATCGGCTAGCCCTTTCACATCGGTTACATCGGCTAGCCCTTTCACATCGGTTACATCGGCTAGCCCTTTCACATCGGTTACATCGGCTAGCCATTTCACATCGGTTACATCGGCTAGCCCTTTCACATCGGTTACATCGGCTAGCCCTTTCACATCGGTTACATCGGCTAGCCCTTTCACATCGGTTACATCGGCTAGCCATTTCACATCGGTTACATCGGCTAGCCATTTCACATCGGTTACATCGGCTAGCCATTTCACATCGGTTACATCGGCTAGCCCTTTCACATCGGTTACATCGGCTAGTCCTTTCACATCGGTTACACCTACATTTGGGTAATTTACTCTGCTTCAATGTGCATCTAAATAAAATAGACCTACTGAACTGTGTCTCTGTGTAGGCTAGAGTACGTATTTGTATACTGAATCCCTACGTGTATATTATGGACTGTGTCTGTTCAGGGAGAAGCCCTTTAGAATCCCTATAGAAGGAGACCACTGGAACATCTAAAACTCACCTTGGCATTTCCTGCCTTTTCCTCGGCCAGGTTTCTAATCTGTAATCTGGGTTTAGGTCCACTGCCCGCTGAGAGCTCTTCGAGATGATACTACCCAGAAGGAATCTCATTTCTGGCCTCAGATAAAGAGATCACCCGTTCAGATTAGGTGAGATCAGATTAGATTAGGTTCAGATTAGGTTCAGATCAGACACTCAACCCTCAGCCCTTATCAAAGTGTTATTGAATTGTAATCTCAGCTAACCGTAAAATAACGGAAACCCTCAGCCTTTATTGAAACATTATTGAAATGTTATCTCAGACTCTGCAGGGCGGTCAGGGGTTAGTTTAACAGCTGTTCACAGGGGGAGGGAGGGAGGTGGGGGAGGACGTAGAACAGAGGGCTTGAGGAGGGGCATATTTATCAACTGTGTTCAACAGGGGGGATAATGAGGTGAATGCACTCCAGATGGATTGTGTATGCGTGGGAGTGTGTGTGTGTGTGTGTGTGTGTGTGTGTGTGTGTGTGTGTGTGTGTGTGTGTGTGTGTGTGTGTGTGTGTGTGTGTGTGTGTGTGTGTGTGTGTGTGTGTGTGTGTGTGTGTGTGTGTGTGTGTGTGTGTGTAGTGCCTACGGAGGCGGTTGGCAGAGAGGCTGCTCTGCTTCAAGGCCAGATTCTCAGGCAGGCAAGAGGGAAGAGAGTGAGAGAGTGAGAAAAAGATAGAACGAGAAAGTAGAGTGCTGACTGACACACAATAGACATGTTCACTATAACCTGCCATCACCCCACCTCTACATTCATCCACCTCTGTGTACCCATCCTTTCCTCCCCTAAGTCCCGTTCACTCTTTCTCCTCCTCCATTTTCTTCCTCTCCCTTATCTCTCCTCTCTTCTCCTCTTCTGTCCTCCCCCCACTCTCTGTGTATATCTCTGATTCATACCATCCTACACTGGCATCCATGGGTCTCCATATTTAGTCCTCTCTCTCCCTCCACTTCCTCCTCTCATCCTGTCACTGGAGTGACACCAACACTCATCATCCAGCTCATGTCTCTCCATCCGTCCTTCTCTCTGTCAGACCACTGCCGCTAAACACTAGTAGCTAGGTACTTTAATCTGTCACTGTTTTCTGGTCATCTCTGTTGTTCTTCCCTTTCCCCTTTTCATTCCTCATTTCATTTGCTTAATCTCTGTCCCCCCTCTCTTTCAAATGGAAGTGACTTATACAAGGCCTGTGTTTGAACAGATGGGTAATACACCACACCTTGTTGAGCATAGAGGGTCATTACCAGGGTTGCTAAAGTCTGATTTGGGAATCCAACTACAGGCAGTTCAATTAGGTTTCTTACCCCATTTGCATTTACCATTACTTCCAGGGTTTATGGGTTTGCCTTTACCATTACTTCCAGGGTTTATGGGTTTGCCTTTACCATTACTTCCAGGGTTTATGGGTTTGCCTTTACCATTACTTCCAGGGTTTATGGGTTTGCCTTTACCATTACTTCCAGGGTTTATGGGTTTGCCTTTACCATTACTTCCAGGGTTTATGGGTTTGCCTTTACCATTACTTCCAGGGTTTATGGGTTTGCCTTTACCATTACTTCCAGGGTTTATGGGTTTGCCTTTACCATTACTTCCAGGGTTTATGGGTTTGCCTTTACCATTACTTCCAGGGTTTATGGGTTTGCCTTTACCATTACTTCCAGGGTTTATGGGTTTGCCTTTACCATTACTTCCAGGGTTTATGGGTTTGCCTTTACCATTACTTCCAGGGTTTATGGGTTTGCCTTTACCATTACTTCCAGGGTTTATGGGTTTGCCTTTACCATTACTTCCAGGGTTTATGGGTTTGCCTTTACCATTACTTCCAGGGTTTATGGGTTTGCCTTTACCATTACTTCCAGGGTTTATGGGTTTGCCTTTACCATTACTTCCAGGGTTTATGGGTTTGCCTTTACCATTACTTCCATGGTTTATGGGTTTGCCTTTACCATTACTTCCAGGGTTTATGGGTTTGCCTTTACCATTACTTCCAGGGTTTATGGGTTTGCCTTTACCATTACTTCCAGGGTTTATGGGTTTGCCTTTACCATTACTTCCAGGGTTTATGGGTTTGCCTTTACCATTACTTCCAGGGTTTATGGGTTTGCCTTTACCATTACTTCCAGGGTTTATGGGTTTGCCTTTACCATTACTTCCAGGGTTTATGGGTTTGCCTTTACCATTACTTCCAGGGTTTATGGGTTTGCCTTTACCATTACTTCCAGGGTTTATGGGTTTGCCTTTACCATTACTTCCAGGGTTTATGGGTTTGCCTTTACCATTACTTCCAGGGTTTATGGGTTTGCCTTTACCATTACTTCCAGGGTTTATGGGTTTGCCTTTACCATTACTTCCAGGGTTTATGGGTTTGCCTTTACCATTACTTCCAGGGTTTATGGGTTTGCCTTTACCATTACTTCCAGGGTTTATGGGTTTGCCTTTACCATTACTTCCAGGGTTTATGGGTTTGCCTTTACCATTACTTCCAGGGTTTATGGGTTTGCCTTTACCATTACTTCCATGGTTTATGGGTTTGCCTTTACCATTACTTCCAGGGTTTATGGGTTTGCCTTTACCATTACTTCCAGGGTTTATGGGTTTGCCTTTACCATTACTTCCAGGGTTTATGGGTTTGCCTTTACCATTACTTCCAGGGTTTATGGGTTTGCCTTTACCATTACTTCCAGGGTTTATGGGTTTGCCTTTACCATTACTTCCAGGGTTTATGGGTTTGCCTTTACCATTACTTCCAGGGTTTATGGGTTTGCCTTTACCATTACTTCCAGGGTTTATGGGTTTGCCTTTACCATTACTTCCAGGGTTTATGGGTTTGCCCGATTTGTCAGGTGCTATTTGAAAATATGGTTAACAACAACAAATGTTCTTACATAATAAAATCTGAATTGGAATTATTTTCATGTAATCCACAGATAATGAGAGTCGGGGGGGGGGGGAATAAGTGGGTAAAGAACTGCCAACAAAGTGCCTTAAAGTATAAATATTGTAGATATTTTTCCCAAACAGATTTTGAGATGTGAAGAATTCAGACAGGAAAAGAAAACCACTAATCCTAAAAGTGATTGGTTGAAATATTCTAGTATTTCTTCATCAAAGTTGGACGTGTGTGTGTGTGTGTGTGTGTGTGTGTGTGTGTGTGTGTGTGTGTGTGTGTGTGTGTGTGTGTGTGTGTGTGTGTGTGTGTGTGTGTGTGTGTGTGTGTGTGTGTGTGTGTGTGTGTGTGTGTGTGTGTGTGTGTGTGTGTGTGTGTGCTACAGTATGAACACATAGCCGACACACAGTTTCTCCAGTGTAGCCATTTTAAATAAAGAACACACTGTTGTTTGGAAAGAAGTGGTTACAATTGTCATTTTTGTTCAAATGAGTCTATTTGTCCACTGTCGGTTTGGTGCACATAGTAACCTACAGTGTCTTCAGGAGGTATTCAGACCCCTTTAATTTTTCCACATTTTCTTGTGTTCCAGCCAGAATTTAAAATGGATTAAGTTTGTGTTTTGTGTCACTGATCGACACACAATAACCCATAATGTCAAAGTGGAATTACGATTTGAATAGTAATAAAAAAAGAACATCTGAAATGTCTTCAACCCCTTTGTTATACCAAGCCTAAATAAGTTCAGGAGTAAAAATGTGCTTAACAAGTCACATAATACGTTGTATGGACTCACTGTGTGCAGTAATCTGGACCCCTACAGTGTGTCAAATCGGAGGGCCTGTTGTCCGGACCTCAGGCAGTCTATGGGGCCACAGGGTTCAATTCTCAGGTCGACTCTCTTCTCTGTATACATCAATGATGTTCTTTCTGCTGGTGATTCTCCGATTCACCTCTACGCAGACGACACCATTCTGTATACTTCTGGCCCTTTGTTGGACACTGTGTTAACTAACCTCCAGATGAGCTTCAATGCCATACAACTCTCCTTCCGTGGCCTCCAACTGCTCTTAAAACGCAGGAAAAACTAAATGCATGCTCTTCAACCGATCACTGCTCGCACCTGCTCGCCTGTCCAGCATCACTACTCTGGGCGGCTCTGACTTAGAATATGTGGACAACTACAAATACCTAGGTGTCTAGTTAGACTGTAAACTCTCCTTCCAAACCCATATCAAACATCTCCAATCCAAAGTTAAATCTAGAATCGGCTTCCTATTTCGCAGCAAAGCATCCTACACTCATGCTGCCAAACATACCCTCATAAAACTGACCTTCCTACCGATCCTCGACTTCGGCGATGTCATTTACAAAATAGCCTCCAACACTCTACTCAACAAATTGGATGCAGTGCCATCTGTTTTGTCACCAAAGCCCCATACACTACCCACCACTGCGACCTGTACGATCTCATTGGCTGGCCCTCGCTTTATACTCATCGCCAAACCCACTGGCTCCAGGTCATCTACAAATCTCTGCTAGGTAAAGCCCTGCCTTATCTCAGCTCACTGGTCACCATAGCAGCACCCACCCGTAGCACGTGCTCCAGCAGGTATATCTCACTGGTAACCATAGCAGCACCCACCCGTAGCACGCGCCCCTGCAGGTATATCTCACTGGTCACCATAGCAGCACCCACCCGTAGCACGCGCCCCTGCAGGTATATCTCACTGGTCACCATAGCAGCACCCACCTGTAGCACGCGCTCCAGCAGGTATATCTCACTGGTCACCATAGCAGCACCCACCTGTAGCATGCGCTCCTGCAGGTATATCTCACTGGTCATCCCGAAAGCCAATTCTTCCAGTTCTCTGCTGCAAATGACTGGAACGAACTGCAAAAATCTCTGAAGCTGGAGACTCTTACCTGCCTAGATTTAAACACCATTCCAGTGTTTAATTGCTATATTGTAATTACTGTGCCACCATGGCCTATTTATTGCCTTGTCTCTCTTATCCTACCTCATTTGCACATGCTGTATATTGGCATTTTCTACTGTATTATTGACTGTATGTTTGTTTATTCCATGTGTAACTCTGTGTTGTTGTATGTGTCGAACTGCTTTGCTTTATCTTGGCCAGGTCGCAGTTGCAATTGAGAACTTGTTCTCAACTAGCCTACCTGGTTAAATAAAGGTGAAATATAATTTTTAAAATGGTGTTTAACATGATTTGTTAACGACTACCTCAACTCTACCTCACACACAATTATCTGTAAGGTCCCTCAGTCGAGTAGTGAATTTCAAGCACAAATTCAACAACAAATACCCGGGAGGTTTTCCAATGTCATTCATTGTAATTACACTTTGTAACACCACAAAATGTGGAATAAGTCAAGGAGTGTGAATTCTTTCTGAAGGAACTGTATGTATGTGTACTGTCTGTGGAACTAGTATTGTGTGTGTTGCATGTTGTGATTGTTTGAACACAATAGTAAACATTACTCTCTTCTTTCTCAGGTGATATCACTCAGAAGGGATATGAGAAGAAAAAGACTAAACTTCTGCTTCCCTTCTTCATGCAAACACCAGGTAAGAAACATTGACCTATCCTCTTATCCTGGATACATCTCCCCTCTTTTCTCTTTCCCTACTTTTAGAATTTGATCCATGTGCCCCTTCGGCCTATGAGAACATACCTACCATATCCAACTACTCTTTTTGTTTGGTTTTAGTTCATTTACAAAAATCATCATGATGTTCATAATCATAGCTGTTTGGTGCTCACTGCTCCCTCTTAGTGGTACCCCCAGTCACTACAGTTTTTCCAGACTTTCCTCCAGTTCAGAGAAACACCATTATCCTCTCCTGACAGCCAGGCACCACTTCCCTCTTTAGCCCACGAATGATTGTATGCAAATATCAGCTATTCTCGGAAATTACTCAAGCTGCTCCCATGTTTACAATGTCTTGATGACATAGGGCTCCTGAGTGGCTCAGTGGTCAGTGAAAGAGGTGTCACTACAGTCCCTGGTTCGAATCCAGGCTGTATCACATCCGGCTGTGATTGGGAGACCCATAGGGCGGCACACAATTGGCCAAGCTTCGTCCAGGTTTGGCCGGGGTAGGCCGTCATTGTAAATAAGAATTTTTTCTTAACTGACTTGCCTAGTTAAAGGAAAATAAATATCTAATAATAATCCGTTATGGTTAGATGGAACCCTTTTGTAAAGATCTTTATACATTTTATTAAAATACTGTGTTGTAAAAGCACATATAGAACCTAATGACATTTTGTAAGATTGTATCAGATTATAGGATGATTTATCACTAACTGACTTAGTCACATAACATCTCACCCGCAATAACATTGCTAAATATGTGTATGTGACCAATAACATTTGATTTGATGTTCCCGTTCAAACTGTGAATGAGAGACTGATGAAGTGTGTGCAGCATGTGCAAAAAAACAAAGCAGAGCTCATGCAACTTTTTTCAAATCATCATTAGAGTCGCATCATGCAGACTGAGAAAGTATTCAAAATCAAAACATATAACCCAACGTTTGTATCACTAGGGTTGCACATTTTGGGGATAATTCAGAGGTGGAAACTTTCCGTGGGAATTAACTGGAATGTAACGGTTCTCTTTAGGTGAAGTAGAGTCAGACCAAAATGCAGCGTGGCTATTGCAATCCATGTTTAATGAAACAAAGTAAACTCGAATCAAATACAAAAACAATAAATGTACCACGAAAACCGAAACAGCCTAATCCTGGTGCAAAGTAACAGACAGTAACAAGGACAATCACCCACAAAACCCAACACCAAACAGGCTACCTAAATATGGTTCCCAATCAGAGACAATGACGAACACCTGCCTCTGATTGAGAACCATATCAGGCCAAACATAGAACTAGACAAACTAGACATATAACATAGAATGCCCACTCAGCTCACACCCTGACCAACCAAAACATAGAAACATACAAAGCAAACTATGGTCAGGGTGTGACAGGGAATGTATGGGAATGAATATTAATACCATTTAAATATAGATGTCTTTTGCATTGGATATGTTTACCATGTCATATGGAGACAGAAACATACACTTTTTACATATCATATCATAAGTAGACATAATTGCAAATGATTAAATCCTTCCAATAGAAATAAAAACAAAACAATTTAGTTACGAATTGAACTTTAATTCAATAAGTTGACTCTTCACATGGGATGATTTCATGGAACAACAAAAGAAAGGGAATATTGAATGATCCCCAATTAAATCAAAATCAAATCAAATGTATATAGCCCTTCTTACATCAGCTGATATCTCAAAGTGCTGTACAGAAACCCAGCATAAGCCCCCAAACAACAAGCAATGCGGATGTAGAAGCACGGTGGCAAGGAAAAACTCCCTAGAAAGGCCAAAACCTAGGAAGAAACCTAGAGAGGAATCAGGCTATGAGGGGTGGCCAGTCCTCTTCTGGCTGTGCCGGGTGGAGATTATAACAGAACATGGCCAAGATGTTCAAATGTTCATAAATGACCAGCATGATCAAATAATAATAATCATAGTGGTTGTCGAGGGTGCAGAAAGTCAGCAGTAAATGTCAGTTGGCTTTTCATAGCCGATCATTAAGAGTATCTCTACCACTCCTGCTGTCTCTAGAGAGTTGAAAACAGCAAGTCTGGGACAGGTAGCACGTCCAGTGAACAGGTCAGGGTTCCATAGCCGCAGGCAGAATAGTTGAAATTGGAGCAGCAGCACGGCCAGGTGGACTGGGGACAGCAAGGAGTCATCATGCCAGGTAGTCCTGAGGCATGGTCCTAGGGCTCAGGTCCTCCGAGAGAAAGATAGAAAGAAAAAAAGAAAGAGAGTATTAGAGAGAGCATACTTAAATTCACACAGGACACCGGATAAGACAGGAGAAGTACTCCAGATATAACAAACTGACCCTAGCCCCCCGACACATAAACTACTGCAGCATAAATACTGGAGGCGGAGACAGGAGGGGTCAGGAGACACTGTGGCCCCATCCGATGATACCCCCGGACAGGGCCAAACAGGAAGGATATAACCCCACCCACTTTGCCAAAGCACAGCCCCCACACCACTGGAGGGATATCTTCAACCATCAACTTACCATACTGAGACAAGGCTGAGTATAGCCCACAAAGACCTCCGCCACGGCACAACCCAAGGGGGGGCGCCAACCCAGACCGGAAGATCACGTCAGTGACTCAACCCACTCAAGTGATGGACCCCTCTTAGGGACGGCATGAAAGAGCACCAGTAAGCCAGTGACTCAGTCCCTATAATAGGGTTAGAGGCAGAGAATCCCAGTGGAGAGGGGAACCGGCCAGGCAGAGACAGCAAGGGCGGTTCGTTGCTCCAGAGCCTTTCCGTTCACCTTCACACTCCTGGGCCAGACTACACTCAATCATATGACCCACTGAAGAGATGAGTCTTCAGTAAAGACTAAAGGTTGAGACCGAGTCTGCGTCTCTCACATGGGTAGGCAGACAATTCCATAAAAATGGAGCTCTATAGGAGAAAGCCCTGCCTCCAGTTGTTTGCTAGGGACAATTAGGAGGCCTGCGTCTTGTGACCGTAGCGTGCGTGTAGGTATGTACGGCAGGACCAAATCAGAAAGATAGGTAGGAGCAAACCCATGTAATGCTTTGAAGTTCAGCAGTAAAACCTTGAAATCAGCCCTTGCCTTAACAGGAAGCCAGTGTACAGAGGCTAGCACTGGAGTAATATGATCACATTTTTTGTTTCTAGTCAGGATTCTAGCAGTCTAATTTAGAACTAACTGAAGTTTATTTAGTGCTTTATCCGGGTAGCCGGAAAGTAAAGCATTGCAGTAGTCTAACCTAGAAGAAACAAAAGCATGGATACGTTTTTCCGCATAATTTTTGGACAGAAAGTTTCTGATTTTTGAAATGTTATGTAGATGGAAAAAAGCTGTCCTGGAAACCGTCTTGATATGTTCGTCAAAAGAGAGATTAGGGTCCAGAGTAACGCCAAGGTCCTTTACAGTTTTATTTGAGGTGACTGTACAACCATCAAGATTAATTGTCAGATTCAACAGAAGATCTCTTTGTTTCTTGGGACCTAGAACAAGCATCTCTGTTTTGTCCGGGTTTAAAAGTAAAAAGTTTGCAGCCATCCACTTCCTTCTGTCTGAAACACAGGCTTCTAGCGAGGGCGATTTTGGGGCTTCACCATGTTTCATCAAAATGAACAGCTGTGTGTCATCCGCATAGCAGTGAAAGTTAACATTATGTTTTCGAATGACATCCCCAAGAGGTAAAATATATAATGAAAACAATAGTGGTCCTAAAACGGAACCTTGAGGAACACCAAAATGTACAGTTGATTTGTCAGAGGACAAACCATTCACAGAGACAAACTGATATCTTTCCGACAGATAAGATCTAAACCAGGCCAGAACTTGTCCGTGTAGACCAATTTGGGTTTCCAATCTCTCCAAAAGAATGTGGTGATCGATGGTATCAAAAGCAGCACTAAGGTCTAGGAGCATGAGGACAGATGCAGAGCCTCGATCTGACGCCATTAAAAAGTCATTTACCACCTTCACAAGTGCAGTCTCAGTGCTATGATGGGGTCTAAAACCAGACTGAAGCATTTCGTATATACATTGTTTGTCTTCAGGAAGGCAGTGATTTGCTGTGCAACAGCTTTTTCCAATTTTTTTGAGAGGAATGGAAGATTCGATATAGGCTGATTAGTTTTTATATTTTCTGGGTCAAGGTTTGGCTTTTTCAAGAGAGGCTTTATTACTGCCACTTTTAGTGAGTTTGTTACACATCCGGTGGAGAGAGAGCCGTTTATTATGTTCAACATAGGAGGGCCAAGCACAGGAAGCAGCTCTTTCAGTAGTTTAGTTGGAATAGGGTCCAGTATGCAGCTTGAAGGTTTAGAGGCCATGATTATTTTCATCATTGTGTCAAGAGATATAGTACTAAAACACTTGAGCGTCTCTCTTGATCCTAGGTCCTGGCAGAGTTGTGCAGACTCAGGACAACTGAGTTTTGGAGGAATACGCAGATTTAAAGAGGAGTCCGTAATTTGCATTCTAATGATCATGATCTTTTCCTCAAAGAAGTTCATGAATGTATTACTGCTGAAGTGAAAGCCATCCTCACTTGGGGAATGCTGCTTTTAGGTAGCTTTGCGACAGTATCAAATAAATTTAGGATTACTCTTATGTACCTCAATTAAGTTGGAATAATTGGATGATCAAGCAGCAGTGAGGGCTTTTCGATACTGCACGGCACTGTCTTTCCAAGCTAGTCGGAAGACTTGCAGTTTGGTGTGGCGCCATTTCCGTTCCAATTTTCTGGAAGCTTGCTTCAGAGCTCGGGTATTTTCTGTATACCAGGGAGCTAGTTTCTTATAACAAATGTTTTTAGTTTTTAGGGGTGCAACTGCATCTAGGGTATTGCGCAAGGTTAAATTGAGTTCCTCAGTTAGGTGGTTAGGGTTATTATTTATTTATTTATTTATTTCTGATTTTTGTCCTCTGACGTAGGCAGAGGGAGTCTGGAAGGGCATCAAGAAATCTTTGTGTTGTCTGAGAAGCTATAGCACAACTTTTGATGCTCCTTGGTTGGGGTCTGAGCAGATTATTTGTTGCGATTGCAAACGTAATAAAATGGTGGTCCGATAGTCCAGGTTTATGAGGAAAAACATTAAGATCCACAACATGTATTCCATGGGACAAAACTAGGTCCAGAGTATGACTGTGACAGTGAGTAGGTGCAGAGACATGTTGGACAAAACCCACTGAATCGATGATGACTCTGAAAGCCTTTTGAATTGGGTCTGTGGACTTTTCCATGTGAATATTAAAATCACCAAAAATGTGAATATTATCTGCTGTGACTACAAGGTCCGATAGGAATTCAGGGAACTCAGTGAGGAACACTGTATATGGCCCAGGAGGCTGGTAAACAGTAGCTATAAAAAGTGATTGAGTAGGCTGCATAGATTTTATGACTGGAAGCTCAAAATACGAAAATGTCATTTTTTTTGTAAATTGAAATTTGCTATAGTAAATGTTAGCAACACCTCCACCTTTGCAGGATGCACGGGGGATACGGTCACTAGTGTAACCAGGAGGTGAGACCTCATTTAACACAGTAAATTCCTCAGGCTTAACCTCTTGCTCCTACCTGGCACGCAGGCGTCCCATCTAGAGCTCTGGAAATGCAAATGCGCTACGCTAAATGCTAATAGTATTAGTTAAAACTCAATCGTTCATTAAAATACACATGCAGGGTATTGAATTAAAGCTACACTCGTTGTGAATCCAGGCAACAAGTCAGATTTTTAAAATGCTTTTCGGCGAAAGCATGAGAAGCTATTATCTGATAGCATGTAACACCCCAAAAGACCCGCAGGGGACGTAAACAAAATAATTAGCATAGTCGTCGCTACACAAACCGCACAAATAAAATATAAAACATTCATTACCTTTGACCATCTTCTTTGTTGGCACTCCTAGATGTCCCATAATCACTATTGGGTCTTTTTTCGATTAAATCGGTCCATATATAGCCTAGATATCGATCTATGAAGACTGTGTGATAAACGGAAAAAAATAGCGTTTCATAACGTAACGTCATTTTTTAAAATTCAAAAAGTCGACGATAAACTTTCACAAAACACTTCGAAATACTTTTGTAATGCAACTTTAGGTATTAGTACACGTTAATAAGCGATAAAATTCATCAGGAGGCGATGTAAATTATTTAGCTGTCCGTCTCGAAAAGATGTCTAGAGTGTCATGTTTTGTCTTATATCATCTTGTCATTTTGCTTTTCCTTCTGTTCGTTTCCCCCTGCTGGTCTTATTAGGTTCGTTCCCTTTTTCTATCCCTCTCTCTCCCCCTCCCTCTCTCTCTCTCTCTCTCTATCGTCCGTTCCTGCTCCCAGCTGTTCCTATTCCCCTAATCATCATTTAGTCTTCCCACACCTGTTCCCGATCCTTTCCCCTGATTAGAGTCCCTATTTATTCCTTTGTGTTCCGTTCCTGTCCCGTCGGTTCCTTGTATTGTATTCACCATGCTGTGATTGCGTTTCGCCCTGTCCTGTCGTGTTTTTGCTGTGATTGTGTATCGCCCTGTCCTGTCGTGTTTTTTTGCCTTCATCAGATGCTGCGTGTGAGCAGGTGTCTCTGTCGACTACGGCCTGCGCCTACCCGAAGCGACCTGCAGTCTGTGGCCGCTTCTCCAGTTATTTCCTCTACAAGTCTAGAGGATTTCTGTTATTCCCTGTTTGGACTTAAATAAACTCTGTTTCTGTTAAGTCGCTTTTGGGTCCTCTTTCACCTGCATGACAGAAGGAACCGACCAAGGAATGGACCCAACTTCAGACGCTCGTGACTGCCGTCAAGATCCAAGGAGCTATGCTCGGCAGACACGAGCAGGAATTGTCTGCTGCTCGCCATGCCGTGGAGAACCTGGCCGCTCAGGTTTCCGACCTCTGGACAGTTCCAGAGTCTACGTCTCGTGCCACCTGTTACTTCCTGGCCTGCCGAGTCTCCAGAACCTAGGGTTAATAACCCACCTTGCTACTCCGGGCAGCCCACTGAGTGCCGCTCCTTTCTCACGCAGTGTGAGATTGTGTTCTCTCTCCAACCCAACACATACTCTAGAGAGAGAGCTCGACGTCATTTCACTCCTTACTGGCCGGGCTCGAGAATGGGGCACAGCTATCTGGGAGGCAAGGGCTGATTGCTCTAACAAGTTCCAGAACTTTAAAGAGGAGATGATTCGGGTTTTTGACCGTTCAGTTTTTGGTAGGGAGGCTTCTAGGGCCCTGGCTTCCTTATGCCAAGGTGAACGGTCCATAACGGATTATTCTATTGAGTTTCGCACTCTTGCTGCCTCTAGTGAGTGGAACGAGCCGGCGCTGCTCGCTCGTTTTCTGGAGGGACTCACGCAGTGTTAAGGATGAGATTCTCTCCCGGGAGGTTCCTTCAGATGTGGACTCTTTGATTGCTCTCGCCATCCGCATGGAGGAGGGTTGAGCCCATGCAGCTGGGAGGGATTCGCATCTCGACTAAGGAGAGGGAACGGAGGATCACCAACCGCCTGTGCCTCTATTGCGGAGTTGCTGGACATTTTGTTAATTCATGTCCAGTAAGAGGCCAGAGCCCATCAGTAGCGGAGGCTACTGGTGAGCTTTACTCAGGTCTCTTCATCTAGATCTTGTACATGGACGAAGCATGGGTTCGGAAACATGTTCATCTTCCCAGTATCAGATTTGAGACAGAAACCACAGTGAGACTATTTCTTTTTGATTTTCCGTTCACCGTTTACACCTGTTGTTTTGGGTCATCCCTGATGTCATAATCCTTCTATTAATTGGTCTAGTAATTTTATCCTATCCTGAACGTTTCTTGTCATGTGAAGTGTTTAATGTCATCCCTCCCGTTTTTCTGTCCCTACTTCTCAGGAGGAACCTGGACAGGAGTGCCGGAGGAATATCATGATCTGCGCACGGTCTTCCTGGCTTTCCTCCTCATTATGATTGTAGTATTGATCTCCTTCCGGGGAAGGTGAATACTCTCTGGGCTCCCGAACGTAAGGCTCTCGAGGATTATTTGTCTGTGTCTCTTGACGCCGGTACCATAGTGCCTTCTTCTTCTCCGGCCGGGGCGGGGTTCTTTTGTTAAGAAGAAGGACGGTGCGCCCCTGCGTGATTATCGAGTGAATGACATAACGGTTAAGAATCGTTATCCGCTTCCCCTATGTCATCAGCCTTTAGCTGTTTTCTGGAGGCTTACTCATCTCGTGCGCGCAGTGGTTAACACTCCGTTAGATTTTGAGTACCGGGTTCTGCTTCCTCGGCGCCAGCTGTTCCTTAGTTAATGATGTTCTGACTTTTTGTTTTTGTCTTCTTGAGTAGAACGAAAGGCTGGGTGCTTCGTCACCGGGCTGAAATCATCATCCCTGGCTTTTGAGACTGAGAGGGAGGAATCGCATTCCCTGATTTCATTTCTTATCCATCTCATGTCGCAGTCAGATTCTGCAGGGAGCCAGGTGCTTTACTTTCTGTGGACCGTAACGCTACCATCTCGTGCAGTCCTGGATTTTACCGGGTTCTGCCGTCGGTCTCGCCAATTCATTAATGATGTTCTGGAGACATGTTTGATTTTCTCTGTCCAGTAGATGAAGTGCTCTTTTCATGATCAAAGCTGATCTGAACGTTTTAATGTCCGCTCCTATCCTCGTTACTCTGACGTCACTCAAATGACAGTGGTTGGAGGGGGCGACAACCATAAGAACCTTGACTCCGTTCTGCCAAACGACTTAATGCCCGTCAAGCTCGTTGGGCGTTGTTTTTCGCTCGTTTCGAGTTTGTGATTTCATAGCAAGAACACCAAGCCTGATTGTTTAGTTCTTCTGTGGCTTCTACTGATCTCGAGGGGATTCTTCCTTATGGGCGTGTTGTCGGGTTGACAGTCTGGGGAATTGAAAGACAGGTTAAGCTCACGCACACTGCGTCGCCGCGCGCTTGTCCTAGTAACCTCCTTTTCGTTCCTGTTTCCACTCGTCTGGCTGTTCAGTGGGCTCACTCTGCCAAGTTAGCTGGTCATCCCGACTCTTGCGTCTATTCGCCAGCGCTTTTGGTGGCCGACTCAGGAGCGTGACACGCGCCGTTTCGTGGCTGCGTGTTCAGACTGCGCGCAGAAGAAGTCTGGTAATTTTTTTCTGCTTCGTCTCTCCTGTTCTTGTCCCTGCCCTTGCTGTGTCTCAGTCTGTCCCTAGTTCTCATTTTTTTTTTTTAGAGTAGTACCCTAGTTTCCCTTTTTATCGTTTTCGTTACGGTCCTGAGGAGAGGAGTTCACTTGATCTATGATTTCCTCCGTTGCCGCCAGTGTTCCTCCTCGAGAGCGCCAGGAGGCGCCGGTGTTGGGGGGTACTGTCATGTTTTGTCTTATATCATCTTGTCATTTTGCTTTTCCTTCTGTTCGTTTCCCCCTGCTGGTCTTATTAGGTTCGCTCCCTTTTTCTATCCCTCTCTCTCCCCCTCCCTCTCTCTCCTCTCTCTATCGTTCCGTTCCTGCTCCCAGCTGTTCCTATTCCCTAATCATCATTTAGTCTTCCCACACCTGTTCCCGATCCTTTCCCCTGATTAGAGTCCCTATTTATTCCTTTGTGTTCCGTTCCTGTCCCGTCGGTTCCTTGTATTGTATTCACCATGCTGTGATTGCGTTTCGCCCTGTCCTGTCGTGTTTTTGCTGTGATTGTGTATCGCCTGTCCTGTCGTGTTTTTTTGCCTTCATCAGATGCTGCGTGTGAGCAGGTTCTATCCTACGGCCTGCGCCTACCCGGCGACCTCAGTCTGTGGCAGTTATTTCCCCTCTACAAGTCTAGATCACTTAAATAAACTCTGTTTCTGTTATATAGTCGCTTTGGGTCCTTCTTTCACCTGCATGACATAGAGAGTGCTCGATGATCAAGTCGGAGACCGGAGGGAATCGGTTCCCCTGATTTCGGTTTGACCAAGAATCAAAGCTGAATCAAATGACAAGACTCTAGACATTGCGTGGAAGCTGTAGGCACTGAAACCTCGGCCTCATGTCATTCGGTTCACTTTGAACAATTCCTGGAAGTGGCGCATGGATATTTATTTCCATTTTCAGTGATCAGATTTTCTTGCACTTTTCGATGAAACGCACGTTCTGTTATAGTCACAGCCGTGATTTAACAAGTTTTATAAACGTCTGAGTGTTTTCTATCCACACATACTAATCATATGCATATACTATATTCCTGGCCTGAGTAGCAGGGCGCTGAAATGTTGCGCGATTTTTAACAGAATGTTCGAAAAAGTAGAGGGTCGACTGAAGAGGTTAAGCCATGTTTCAGTCAGGCCAATCACATCAAGATTATGATCAGTGATTAGTTCATTAACTATAACTGCCTTTGAAGAGAGGGTTCTAACATTAAGTAGCCCTATTTTGAGATGTGAGGTATCACGATCTCTTTCAATAATGACAGGAATGGAGGAGGTCTTTATCCTAGTGAGATTGCTAAGGCGAACACCGCCATATTTAGTTTTGCTCAACCTTGGTCGAGGCGCAGACACGGTTTCAATGGGGATAGCTGAGCTGACTACACTTAGTGGCAGACTCCACTAGCACAGTCAGCTGGCAGGCTGGCTGACAGCCTGCTGCCTGGCCTGCACCCAATTTCATTGTGGAGCTAGAGGAGTAAGAGCCCTGTCTATGTTGGTAGATAAGATGAAAGCACCCCTCCAGCTAGGATGGAGTCCGTCACTCCTCAGCAGGCCAGGCTTGGGGTGGGTGAGTCCCAGAAAGAGGGCGAATTATCTACAAATTCTATCTTTTGGGAGGGGCAGAAAACAGTTTTCTACCAGCGATTGAGTTGTGAGACTCTGCTGTTGACCTCATCACTCCCCCTAACTCGGAGGGGGCCAGAGACAATTATTCGATGCCAACACATCTTTCTAGCTGATTTACACGCTGAAGCTATGTTGCACTTGGTGACTTCTGACTGTTTCATCCTAACATCGTTGGTGCTGACGTGGATAACAATATCTCTATAATCTCTACACTCGCCAGTTTTAGTTTTGGCCAGCACCATCTTCAGATTAGCCTTAAACGTCGGTAGCCCTGCCTCCTGGTAAACAGTGTATGATCACTGGATGATTCTTTTTAAGTCTAATACTGTGGGTAATGGAGTCGCCAATGACTAGGGTTTTCAATTTGTCAGAGCTAATGGTTGGAGGCTTCGGCATCTCAGACCCCGTAACGGGAAGAGTAGAGACAAGAGAAGGCTCAGACTCAGACTCTGACTCGCTGCTTAATGGGGAAAACCGGTTGAAAGTTTCTGTCAGCTGAATGAGTGACACCGGTTGAGCATTCCTACAGCATTTCCCTCCAGCAGCCATGAGAAAGTTGTCAGGCTGCGGGAACTGTGCGAGGGGATTTATAGTACTATCTGTACTTACTGGTGGCACAGACGCTGTTTCATCCTTTCCTACACTAAAATGACCCTTGCCTAACGATTGCGTCTGAAGCTGGGCTTGCAGCACAGCTATCCTCGCCTTAAGGTGATCGTTCTCCTGTATATTATGAGTACAGCGACTGCAATCAGAAACCATCAAGTTAATGTTACTACTTAGCTTCGGCTGTTGGAGGTCCTGACGATCCATGTCCAGATAAAGCGTCCGGAGTAAAAAGTTGAATGAAAAAAAGTTGAGTGAAGGAAAAACTAAAAATGTAAACGGTAATTAAAAAGCTAAAAACGTAAAGTTGTCAGGTAGCAAAGTAAGGTTGGCAACAAAACGCACAGCAACACGTAAACAAGTCTGCAAGTTGTGACCGGAAATGACGATGTGATCCATCACATCTCCCAAAAACCTTTTCAACATACATCCGTAAAATGATAGTCTTGAAACTAAAGCTTTAGTTGTCTTCCTCACAGGCTTCCATGTCTTCTCCCTGGACCTCCTCAATTTTCACCTCTTGAACATCAGACTCTGAGGCCTCATTTACATTTACATTTAAGTCATTTAGCAGACGCTCTTATCCAGAGCGACTTACAAATTGGTGCATTCACCTTATGACATCCAGTGGGACAGTCACTTAACAATAGTGCATCTAAAACTTAGGGGGGGGGTGGGGTGAGAGGGATTACTTAGGGGGGGGTGGGGTGAGAGGGATTACTTACTCATCTTCATTGTCACTTTCCATCCCTGTTGAGGATGGCTAATTGTCAGGCTCAAAAAGCCTCAAATTTGCCCGGATGGCCACAAATTTTTCAACTCTTTTATTGGTCAGCCTGTTGCGTGCTTTGGTGTGTGTGTTCCCAAACAAGGACCAGTTGCACTCTGAGGCGGCTGATGTTGTTGGGATTTGGAGGATGATGAAGGCAACAGGGGAAAGCGCCTCAGATCAAGTCCCTTCCACCAGGTGGCTGATGAGATATGTTGTCACGACTGCCATATTGCATCTCCATCCCATAGCCCTTGCTTGGAAGTGTACTTCGCCAGACTGCCAAGAACCTTTCCCTCATCCAGGCCAATGTGACGAGACAAGGTAGTGATGGGACCATAGGCGTTGTTCATCTCTGCACCAGACAGGATGCTCTTGCCAGCATACTTGGGGACCAATATGTACGCTGCGGCTTGTATGAGCTTCAGGCTGAAGTCTTCACGCTTTTAATGTATTTTTAAAAAATCAACAGTGGAGTGGGCAGGGCAGTACAGATTTCTTCTCTTACATCTGCAAGCAGATTATGAACATCAGACCTGATGGCATTGTCTTCCTCAATCCGTGCAATGGCTACTGCTATATTTTTCAGGAGTTTCAGGCTGCTTACCACTCTCTCCCAAAATACATTCCAGGAGGATCCTCTTGATGGGGCTGTCCATATCGGTAGACTGTGATATGGACATTTCTTGGAGAGACTCCTTCCCCTCCGGGAGACTGTCAAACATAATGACAACACCCTCCCAACGGGTGTTGCTGGCAGCTTCAATGTGGTGCTTTTATTCTTCTCACTTTGCTTGGTGAGGTAGATTGCTGCTATAACTTGATGACCCTTCATATACCTAACCATTTCCTTGGCTCTCTTGTAGAGTGTATCCATTGTTTTCAGTACCATGATTCAATGCATGAGCAGCACAGCCAATGGGTGTGATGTGAGGGTAGGGGTCCTCCACTTTAGACCAAGCAGCCTTCATGTTCGCAGCATTGTCTGTCACCAGTGCAAATATCTTCTGTGGTTCAAGGTCATTGATGACTGCCTTCAGCTCATCTGCAATGTAGAGACCGGTGTGTCTGTTGTCCCTTGTGTCTGGGCTCTTGTAGAATACTGGTTGTGGGGTGGAGATGATGTTGTTAATTATTCCTTGCCCACGAACATTCAACCACCCATCATAGATGATTGCAATACAGCCTGCTTTCTCTATGATTTGCTTGACGTTCACTTGAACTCTGTTGAATTCTACATCTGGCAAATGAGTAGATACAGCATGTCTGGTTGGAGGAGTGTATGCTGAGCGAAGAACATTCAGAAATCTCTTTCAATACACATTGCCTGTGAGCATCAGAGGTGAACCAGTTGCGTACACAGCTCAAGCAAGACATTCATCAGCATTTCCTTGACTACTTTCCTCCATTGAGTCAAACAATCTTCTGATTCCAGAAGGACCATTAGCTGTTGCTATCGATAAGGTGTCGGATTCATCATTTTCACCTCGAATAGAAGTAGAGGGACTTTTCTCAGAGGTTGTGAGCGCTGAGGGAACTTTATGCACTTGGCCAGATGATTCTGCATCTTTGTTGCGTTCTTCACATATGATTTGGCACAGTATTTGCAAATGTACACAGCTTTTCCTTCTACATTAGCTGCAGTGAAATGTCTCCACACATCAGATACTGCCCATGGTATTTTCCTGTAAAGATAAGGAAAATAATTAATAAATAAAAAATACAATTCCATGTACAGATAAATAGTTAAACAGTTAGATTAAACAACTCCTTTGTGAGATAATTGATTTAAAATGAAACATGTATGGAAACAGGTGAATTAACACTCCTCAGTTAGCAGGCTCAAGCAAGCTAAAACCCACATGGTAGCAAAATCTAACTAGCAGAAATTATTAAGTTAGAAAGGATAAAAGCACACTTTGCTGTAGGCTACTATTTACTAGTTAACAAAAAATCATGTATGTCATATAAAATATATTCACCCCACCCAGTATTGTAATCAAAACTTACCAGAAAGCATGTAGTCCTTGGCTCAGACAGTGTAGTAGTGTGGGCTCAATAGCATCTCATTAGTGTGCAAGATCTTGAGAATCAGCTGAACATGTGATTGAAGAGTGCACTGCACATGTGATGGAAGAATGCACTGTGCATGCATTGAATTGGGGATAGTTGAACCAAAATATGCCACAAGAGCTAGAATTGCCTTATTGCCTTTCAAGTTTAACTTTTTTTATGAATTTAAGCAAAATTCCCCAAATTCCCGGGCTTAACTTCCCATGGAAATTTACCGGAAAGTTTCCGACCCTAATCACAACTAAAGTTGCATGAATAACTCTACATTAAACATACAGGAGGACCTTCTTTGTTAACTGCTCAACACAGAATAGCTGCATGGACGCACTCCCTCAAATAGTTTTGGAGAAAATATCCTTTCTGTTTCATTCAGATATGTTCAATTGTATTCTTCATACTATAAAATAATAAAAATAATGCCACGGAATTCTAAGCAAATCTTTTCTGCTAAAAGAACTAGTGTAGCCCACAGCCATATGGCATAGCCACATCAGAGCCTAACATAAGTCAACTCATAGTATGCTATTCTGTTCTTCTGAAATAGTTCTTCTGAAATAGACTACATTTTCTTCATATCATGTTTCTTTAGATCAGTCTAAAGTAAATAATGGATGTATTGTGATGGTGTAGGTTATAGAACATGGATTTATTAGACTTTTCAAAATGGAAATGTTTTAAAGGTCTGCATCAGTGGTTTGTAGGCTGTGTGTCGAAGCCCAGAGATGCTAAATGTGTTTATGTTAATTAACGGTCAATTACCGTGAGACCGACAGTTATTTGCTTGACAATCACCAGCTGACAAATTTTCATGACAGCCACAGCCCTAGTCAGGTCAAGGGTCAAGGGAAGAACTGAAAGCATGGAGAGATCTGAGCCCTTTCTGTCTGCATCTATGGAAAGGACATCTCTATACATGTACTCTGTGGTACATTACCTTCTATATACTATGTACTTTGTTTACTGTCTTGTGATCTCATAATCATCTACTTAATTTTTGTTGTGCTCCCCAGTAGAACCACCCCCCCCTGCCTATGACGCACATGCTCCTGGTCCTAGCAACGCCTCTGGCTCCACCCATGTCAGCACTCACACACAGGCTCCTCCCCCCAGCTCCTCTTCTCGCTACCGTGATCGCGGCTCCCGACGACCGCACCGCAGCGGAGGGACCAGGGATGACCGCTACCGATCAGGTGAGCAACAACTTCTATCCTTACATAAGTTTACGTTTTAAATCGACACTTAAAGTCACCTAAGGAAATCCAGTCATAGTCAATAATGTTGAGTTTTTCATTCATGTTAGCTTTTATCTATTCTCTCAGTATTTTCTTTAATTTCGATCAATATAACCAGTAATATAGTTTTGAAGCAGAATCTTGTAATCCCATAATTGTCTCAAATACCAATAAAAGGGCAGCACTGCTTTGAGCGTGTGTGTTAGAGTGTGAATACTGTCTGAGGTCATGTGTGTGTGTGTGTCCTGTTGGGTTTTGGAGAAAGAAAAGTCCCTATACTTCTTACAGTGTTCAGCAGCCCCTCTACAGGGGAGCCCAGGAGTCCAGATCCCTCACACTGTGAGTGTGGAGGGATGTCACGGCTTGGCAATGTGCTGGGCTGTGGAGAGAGCAGGGGGAATACTAAACAGGATGGATGAACTCAGAACCATAGAATTCTATTGTAGATTCTAAAGATTGCAGGGAAGGATTGTTAGAATGGATCTTTAGATGGTTGAAAAGACACAAAATAACTGATTTCTCTCTTGTGCTCTCTCTCTCTCTCTCTTTCTCTCTTTCTCTCTCTCTCTCTCTTTCTCTCTCTCTCTATCCTTCTCTCACTTTCTCTCTCTCTCTCTATCCTTCTCTCTCTCTCTCTCTTTCTCTCTCTCTCTCTCTCTCTCTCTCTCTCTCTCTTTCGCTCTCTCCCTCTGTCTCTCTGTCTCTCTCTCTCTCTCACTTCTGTTGTTTTTCTCTCTCTCCTTCTGTTACTAGAGGTGCACACAGTGTAAATGTATCCTCCCTCTAGGCAGCTTCATGCTCTACTGTTTCTCTCTCCTTCCACTTCCCTCTCCTCCCTTCCGTGTCTGGACAGCCTCTGCATCAGACTGGTCTCGCCTCTCACGTGAGACACACACACACACACACTAAATCAATGCCAGTCTGATGTGCCAGAGGGGCTGAAGGACTACCATTGTGTGTGATCTATAGGACGGCTGACCAGATAGAGAGAACTGCATGAACGTTTTCTTCAAGTTCCATAGAGAGGAGGGATAGAGTGAGGGGTCAGGGAGAAGGCAAGTCTGGATGGTTTTATCCTCCTTATGACCTTATGATGAACCTGCTGACACCTCAGTCTCATGGTGGGGGAGGAGAGGTACAGAGAAAGGAAGACGGCGAGGGTGTGGGCAAGAGGATGTAGAATTAGCTGTCAGCAATATTATTGATGTTTAGATCCAGAAGGGCTTGTCTTGTATGCATGTGTATGTAGCCTATATGCATTTCCATGGGTGTGTGGAAGGTAGCAGCCAGTGTGTGTGTGTTGCTAGGCTGATGTGCTTCTAGTTGACCATGCTGGTCATTTATGAACATTTGAACATCTTGGTCATGTTCTGTTATAATCTCTACCCGGCACAGCCAGAAGAGGACTGGCCACCCCACATAGCCCGGTTCCTCTCTAGGTTTCTTCCTAGGTTTTGGCCTTTCTAGGGAGTTTTTCCTAGCCACCGTGCTTTTACACCTGCATTGTTTGCTGTTTGGGGTTTTAGGCTGGGTTTCTGTACAGCACTTTGAGATATCAGCTGATGTACGAAGGGCTATATAAATACATTTGATTTGATTTAGTGTGTATGCAACCTCACCTATATCCCCAGAGACGCCTCTCGGCGTGAATCATTGGACATGCAGCATATGGGAAGAATGGAAACAGAATAGCAGTCTATTTTTAGAAGAATGAAATGTTATCATGTGACATTCTATAGTGTTGGTTAATGTGTTGTTTTTGATGACGGTTTATGTAGATTCTCTTCCATGTAGCTATGTATTCTGTGTGTGTGTGTGTGTGTGTGTGTGTGTGTGTGTGTGTGTGTGTGTGTGTGTGTGTGTGTGTGTGTGTGTGTGTGTGTGTGTGTGTGTGTGTGTGTGTGTGTGTGTGTGTGTGTGTGTGTGTGTGTGTGTGTGTGTTGGGTGCATGCTTGCGTACATAACTACGTACCTGTGTGTGTGGTGGGTGCGTGCATGTATGAATGTACAGTGCCTTAAGAAAGTATTCACAGCCCTGACTTTTTCCATGATTTGTTGTTACAAAGTGTGATTAAATTCTTTTTTTGTCAATGATGTACACAAAATACTCTGTAATGACAAAGTGAAAGAAAAATGTGAACATTTATAAAAAATAGATGGAAAATAAAACATTAATATATCTTGATTAGATAAAACATCAAGGGGTGTGCTGTGAATACTTTCTAAAGGTAAGGGATGGGTGAGGGTCGTAATAGACCCTCTCTCCAGCACACAAACAGTGGTTTCCTGTTACAGCAGGACCGAACTGGCATCTCTTCTCCTCTGATGGTTAAAAGTCAAACATCACTTCAGCTTTTGACAGAACACTGATTGTCTTTATGCATCAATATCTCTGGAATAACGATTATTGAAAGGTCTCCGTCATTGGTAGTTTCACTTAGATTTCAGAAGAAAAAACTCAAGTTTATCCGTGGGTGTTCTCATGTTCAAGTTCTTCCTCTCCATCCCTATCCGAGCATCCAAATTATAAAGGGTAATTTCTTCCTCTTGCCTTCTTCCCCTCTCTCTCTCTCTCTTGTTGCCTCAGATATCCACACAGAGACGGTGCAGGCTGCGTTGGCCAAACATAAGGAGGAGAAGATGGCACTGCCCATGCCCACCAAACGCCGCTCCACCTACGTCCAGTCGCCTGTCATGAACTGCACCCCACCAGGTAGCGTAGGACTGACCCCCTCAAATCAGCCTGACTGCTTCTATTTCCTCAGGAACAGCCTACGTAAGCTTTATTGTTAGTACTGTAGAGTTTAATCCTAATGTCACACGCTCTCTTTCTAATTCTCTCTCTTACGCTTTCTCCTATCTCAGACTCGTCGTCAGGTTCAGAGAATGAGAGTGCTCTGCTGAGGCAGTCGTCAGTGGGAGCCGATTTGGAGGCTCTGGACACTCCCTCTCTGCTGCAGCCCCCGAGTCTGCAGAGCCCTGACTCCTGGATCAACCACTCTGTCCAAGGCTCGTCCACCTCCTCCTCTGCCTCCTCCACCCTGTCCCATGGAGAGGGCAAGCCCCAGCCTCAACCATCCCAGCCCCAAGCCCAGCCCCAGTACAAGCCCCAGTATCAGCCCCAGTATCAGCCCCAGTATCAGCCCCAGTATCAGCCCCAGTATCAGCCCCAGTACCAGCCGCAGTACCAACCACAACTACAGCATCCAGTCATAGCTGACATGCTGGCTCACGCACGTATCGGTAAGATATGTCCTCATGATCACAACACTAGAACGTCATGACCTGTAACCCCAGATAAAATCACCCTGCCTTCCTCCCATGCCCTTCAGAGAACAGTGCCCACCCCCCAGATGTGACAACAGCGGCCCCCCAGGCCAGGGACTTCTCTCAGGTGGACCGGCCCAACAACCCTCCTGTGGTCCGGGGGATGAGCCGCGGACAGAGTCACTCCGGCATGATGGAGACAGCCGACGGTAAGAATAGCATCTCTATTAAGGTGTGTGTGCGTGTGCGTGTGCGTGTGAGTGTGAGTGTGCGTGTGCGTGTGTGTGTGTGAGAGATGGGTCACGTAGGAGTACGGAAGTGTGTCTATGTGTGAGATTGTGAGTGTGTGTCCTCGTCGATTCATACAATTTTGCATTTCCATTGAAAATAACTTTTTTGAAGTAATAAGTATTTTTTCCTGAATAACTTTTGCTCTCCGACTGGACCATATCATTAACCAAACCATGTTGCTTTCTTTTCTTCTGGTCTTTTTCCACCCTGTCACATGTTATTTTGACTGGCAATAGGTAACAGAAGAGGTAACACATTCCCTATGAGAATATATACAGTGAGGGAAAAATATTTGATCCCCTGCTGATTTTGTACGTTTGCCCACTGACAAAGAAATGATCTATCTATAATTTTAATGGTAGGTTTATTTGAACAGTGAGAGACAGAATAACAAAAACATCCAGAAAAACGCATGTCAAAAAGGTTATAAATTGATTTGCATTTTAATGAGGGAAATAAGTATTTGACCCCCTCTCAATCAGAAAGATCTCCAAGGATGTCCGGGACAAGATTGTAGACCTACACAAGGCTGGAATGGGCTACAAGACAATCTCCAATCAGCTTGGTGAGAAGGTGACAACAGTTGGTGCGATTATTCGCAAATGGAAGAAACACAAAAGAACTGTCAATTTCCCTCGGCCTGGGGCTCCATGCAAGATCTCACCTCGTGGAGTTGCAATGATCATGAGAACGGTGAGGAATCAGCCCAGAACTACCCGGGAGGATCTTGTCAATGATCTCAAGGCAGCTGGGACCATAGTCACCAAGAAAACAATTGGTAACACACTACACCGTGAAGGACTGAAATCCTGCAGCGCCCGCAAGGTCCCCCTGCTCAAGAAAGCACATATACATGTCCGTCTGAAGTTTGCCAATGAACATCTGAATGATTCAGAGAACAACTGGGTCAAAGTGTTGTGGTCAGATGAGACCAAAATGGAGCTCTTTGGCATCCCCTCAACTCGCTGTGTTTGGAGGAGGAGGAATGCTGCCTATGACCCCAAGAACACCATCCCCACTGTCAAACATGGAGGTGGAAACATTATGCTTTGGGGGTGTTTTTCTGCTAAGGGGACAGGACAACTTCACCGCATCAAAGGGACGATGGACGGGGCCATGTACCGTCAAATCTTGGGTGAGTACCTCCTTCCCTCAGCCAGGGCATTGAAAATGGGTCGTGTATGGGTATTCCAGCATGATAATGACCCAAAACACACGGCCAAGGCAACAAAGGAGTGGCTCAAGAAGAAGCACATTAAGGTCCTGGAGTGGCCTAGCCAGTGTCCAGACCTTAATCCCATAGAAAATATGTGGAGGGAGCTGAAGGTTCGAGTTGCCAAACGTCAGCCTCGAAACCTTAATGACTTGGAGAAGATCTGCAAAGAGGAGTGTGACAACAAGGGTTTTTGCCACCAAGTACTAAGTCATGTTTTGCAGAGGGTTCCAATACTTATTTCCTTCATTAAAATGCAAATCAATTTCTAACATGTTTGAAATGCGTTTTTCTTGATTCTTTGTTGTTGTTGTTATTCTGTCTCTCACTGTTCAAATAAACCTACCATTAAAATTATAGACGGATCATTTCTTTGTCAGTGGGCAAACGTGCTGTCACGGTCGTCCTCCTCTTCATCTGAAGAGGAGAGGCGAGAAAGATCAGAGGACCAAAATGCGGCGTGGTAGGTGTTCATCATGAATTTTAATAAAGAAAACACTGAAACACTATAACAATAAACAAATAAAGACCGTGAAGCTATCATAAGAACTGAGCTGACACAAGCAACTAACATAGACAATCACCCACAAACAAACAGTGAAACCCAAGCTACCTAAGTATGATTCTCAATCAGAGACAACTAATGACACCTGCCTCTGATTGAGAACCATACTAGGCCGAAACATAGAAATCCCCAAATCATAGAAAAACAAACAGACTGCCCACCCCAACTCACGCCCTGACCATACTAAATATTGACAAAACAAAGGAAATAAAGGTCAGAACGTGACACGTACAAATCAGCAGGGGATCAAATACTTTTTTCCCTCACTGTACGTCTGTGTACTGTTTGTGCCTTTGTGACTTGTTCTTACCCTCTGTACCGTATGATTTTAGGGAGAATAGTAGATCTCTGAAACCAGAACCATCCTCTGAAATGGATGAATCCTCATGTGTTTTCCAATTATGAATCCAATGATTCCTATTCCCATCTACTTCACTCCGACCCTCCCAGTCCTGGTGTAGAGGGAGCCCTTTGTCTACTGGCTTTCATTCTAAAAAGACTTTAAGAATTGACCACTCCCAGGGGCCAGCTTGCAGTGGGAAATTATGATGTTGATTAAAAACTAGCAAACTGAGAGTGGAGAAATGTCCTGGCGAAAGAAGGCAAGCCAGAGTTGTGTGTGAAATAAAGACTTTGTGTATCGGGGCAGGGCGAGTGTATGTGTGTGTGACAGTGTTTGTCGGACCACCCACCCCCCACCCTCCAGGTGTCCCGGTTAACAGTAGGGTGTCCACTAAGATTCAGCAGCTGCTCAACACCTTGAAGAGGCCCAAGAGGCCCCCCTTCAGTGAGTTCTTCATGGACGACCAGGAGGAAATTGTAGAGGGTGAGTCACCATTTATTCTTCAATCAGTAGATCTCTCTTAGCCTGGTCCCAGATCTGTTAGTGCAGTCTTGCCAACTCCAGTCAGCACAAACAGATCTGGGATCAGACTATATATCTGTCAATGTCACCTACAATATTTTTATTTCCACTGCTCTGTACCAACCTCAAAGGTGCTCTCTGGTTAATACTGCTCCCCCGTCCCCTCCTCCAGTGCCTCAGCCGGACCCCAACACCCCGCGGCCAGAGGGACGTCCGATCATCCCAGTGAAGGGGGAGCCCCTGGGGGTGGTCAGTAACTGGCCCCCTGCCCTCCAGGCTGCCCTGGTTCACTGGGGGGCCACACAGGGCAAGAGCCCCGCCCTCACCGCCTTGGACATCACTGGCAAACCCCTGTACACACTGACATACGGTAAGAAACTTGGCCCACACACAAACCCCTGTACACACTGACATACGGTAAGAAACTTGGCCCACACACAAACCCCTGTACACACTGATGTACTGTAAGAAACTTGGCCCACACCCAAACCCCTGTACACACTGATGTACTGTAAGAAACTTGGCCCACACACAAACCCCTGTACACACTGACATACGGTAAGAAACTTGGCCCACACACAAACCCCTGTACACACTGATGTACTGTAAGAAACTTGGCCCACACACAAACCCCTGTACACACTGATGTACTGTAAGAAACTTGGCCCACACACAAACCCCTGTACACACTGACATACGGTAAGAAACTTGGCCCACACACAAACCCCTGTACACACTGATGTACTGTAAGAAACTTGGCCCACACACAAACCCCTGTACACACTGACGTACGGTACGAAACTTGGCCCACACACAAACCCCTGTACACACTGACATACTGTAAGAAACTTGGCCCACACACAAACCCCTGTACACACTGATGTACTGTAAGAAACTTGGCCCACAACAAACCCCTGTACACACTGACAAGAAACTGGAAACTGTAAGAAACTTGGCCCACACACAAACCCCTGTACACACTGACACACTGACTGTAAGAAACTTGGCCCACACACAAACCCCTGTACACACTGATGTACTGTAAGAAACTTGGCCCACACACAAACCCCTGTACACACTGATGTACTGTAAGAAACTTGGCCCACACACAAACCCCTGTACACACTGTAAGAAACTTGGCCCACACACAAACCCCTGTACACACTGATGTACTGTAAGAAACTTGGCCCACACACAAACCCCTGTACACACTGATGTACTGTAAGAAACTTGGCCCACACACAAACCCCTGTACACACTGATGTACTGTAAGAAACTTGGCCCACACACAAACCCCTGTACACACTGATGTACTGTAAGAAACTTGGCCCACACACAAACCCCTGTACACACTGATGTACTGATAAGAAACTTGGCCCACACACAAACCCCTGTACACACTGATGTACTGTAAGAAACTTGGCCCACACACAAACCCCTGTACACACTGATGTACTGTAAGAAACTTGGCCCACACACAAACCCCTGTACACACTGATGTACTGTAAGAAACTTGAAACAAACCCCTGTACACACTGATGTACTGTAAGAAACTTGGCCCACACACAAACCCCTGTACACACTGATGTACTGTAAGAAACTTGGCCCACACACAAACCCCTGTACACACTGATGTACTGTAAGAAACTTGGCCCACACACAAACCCCTGTACACACTGATGTACTGTAAGAAACTTGGCCCACACACAAACCCCTGTACACACTGATGTACTGTAAGAAACTTGGCCCACACACAAACCCCTGTACACACTGATGTACTGTAAGAAACTTGGCCCACACACAAACCCCTGTACACACTGATGTACTGTAAGAAACTTGGCCCACACACAAACCCCTGTACACACTGATGTACTGTAAGAAACTTGGCCCACACACAAACCCCTGTACACACTGATGTACTGTAAGAAACTTGGCCCACACACAAACCCCTGTACACACTGATGTACTGTAAGAAACTTGGCCCACACACAAACCCCTGTACACACTGATGTACTGTAAGAAACTTGGCCCACACACAAACCCCACACTGATGTACTGTAAGAAACACACTGATGTACTGTAAGAAACTTGGCCCACACACAAACCCCTGTACACACTGATGTACTGTAAGAAACTTGGCCCACACACAAACCCCTGTACACACTGATGATGTACTGTAAGAAACTTGGCCCACACACAAACCCCTGTACACACTGATGTACTGTAAGAAACTTGGCCCAAGAACACTGATGTACTGTAAGGCCCACACACAAACCCCTGTACACACTGATGTACTGTAAGAAACAAACCCCTGTACACACTGATGTACTGTAAGAAACTTGGCCCACACACAAACCCCTGTACACACTGATGTACTGTAAGAAACTTGGCCCACACACAAACCCCTGTACACACTGATGTACTGTAAGAAACTTGGCCCACACACAAACCCCTGTACACACTGATGTACTGTAAGAAACTTGGCCCACACACAAACCCCTGTACACACTGATGTACTGTAAGAAACTTGGCCCACACACAAACCCCTGTACACACTGATGTACTGTAAGAAACTTGGCCCACACACAAACCCCTGTACACACTGATGTACTGTAAGAAACTTGGCCCACACACAAACCCCTGTACACACTGATGTACTGTAAGAAACTTGGCCCACACACAAACCCCTGTACACACTGATGTACTGTAAGAAACTTGGCCCACACACAAACCCCTGTACACACTGATGTACTGTAAGAAACTTGGCCCACACACAAACCCCTGTACACACTGATGTACTGTAAGAAACTTGGCCCACACACAAACCCCTGTACACACTGATGTACTGTAAGAAACTTGGCCCACACACAAACCCCTGTACACACTGATGTACTGTAAGAAACTTGGCCCACACACAAACCCCTGTACACACTGATGTACTGTAAGAAACTTGGCCCACACACAAACCCCTGTACACACTGATGTACTGTAAGAAACTTGGCCCACACACAAACCCCTGTACACACTGATGTACTGTAAGAAACTTGGCCCACACACAAACCCCTGTACACACTGATGTACTGTAAGAAACTTGGCCCACACAAACCCCTGTACACACTGATGTACTGTAAGAAACTTGGCCCACACACAAACCCCTGTACACACTGATGTACTGTAAGAAACTTGGCCCACACACAAACCCCTGTACACACTGATGTACTGTAAGAAACTTGGCCCACACACAAACCCCTGTACACACTGATGTACTGTAAGAAACTTGGCCCACACACAAACCCCTGTACACACTGATGTACTGTAAGAAACTTGGCCTGTACACACTGATGTACTGTAAGAAACTTGGCCCACACACAAACCCCTGTACACACTGATGTACTGTAAGAAACTTGGCCCACACACAAACCCCTGTACACACTGATGTACTGTAAGAAACTTGGCCCACACACAAACCCCTGTACACACTGATGTACTGTAAGAAACTTGGCCCACACACAAACCCCTGTACACACTGATGTACTGTAAGAAACTTGGCCCACACACAAACCACTGATGTACTGTAAGAAACTTGGCCCACACACAAACCCCTGTACACCTGATGTACTGTAAGAAACTTGGCCCACACACATGTACTGTAAGAAACTTGGCCCACACACAAACCCCTGTACACACTGATGTACTGTAAGAAACTTGACACACAAACCCCTGTACACACTGATGTACTGTAAGAAACTTGGCCCACACACAAACCCCCTGTACACACTGATG
This sequence comes from Oncorhynchus gorbuscha, assembly GCF_021184085.1. Classification (NCBI taxonomy): domain Eukaryota; kingdom Metazoa; phylum Chordata; class Actinopteri; order Salmoniformes; family Salmonidae; genus Oncorhynchus; species Oncorhynchus gorbuscha. The sequence goes on along the minus strand of NC_060175.1, from coordinate 32,719,992 downwards.
TACTGTAAGAAACTTGGCCCACACACAAACCCCTGTACACACTGATGTACTGTAAGAAACTTGGCCCACACACAAACCCCTGTACACACTGATGTACTGTACTGTAAAACCCCTGTACACACTGATGTACTGTAAGAAACTTGCCCACACACAAACCCCTGTACACACTGATGTACTGTAAGAAACTTGAAACTTGGCCTTGGCCCACACACAAACCCCTGTGTACTGTAAGAAACTTGGCCCACACACTGAAACCCCTGTACTGATGTACTGTAAGAAACTTGGCCCACACACAAACCCCTGTACACACTGATGTACTGTAAGTACTGTAAGAAACTTGGCCCACACACAAACCCCTGTACACACTGATGTACTGTAAGAAACTTGGCCCACACACAAACCCCTGTACACACTGATGTACTGTAAGAAACTTGGCCCACACACAAACCCCTGTACACACTGATGTACTGTAAGAAACTTGGCCCACACACAAAACCCCTGTACACACTGATGTACTGTAAGAAACTTGGCCCACACACAAACCCCCTGTACACACTGATGTACTGTAAGAAACTTGGCCCACACACAAACCCCACACTGTACAAGAAACACTGATGTACTGTAAGAAACTTGGCCCACACACAAACCCCTGTACACACTGATGTACTGTAAGAAACTTGGCCCACACACAAACCCCTGTACACACTGATGTACTGTAAGAAACTTGGCCCACACACAAACCCCTGTACACACTGATGTACTGTAAGAAACTTGGCCCACACACAAACCCCTGTACACACTGATGTACTGTAAGAAACTTGGCCCACACACAAACCCCTGTACACACTGATGTACTGTAAGAAACTTGGCCCACACACAAACCCCTGTACACACTGATGTACTGTAAGAAACTTGGCCCACACACAAACCCCTGTAAACTGATGTACTGTAAGAAACTTGGCCCACAACAAACCCCTGTACACACTGATGTACTGTAAGAAACTTGGCCCACACACAAACCCCTGTACACACTGATGTACTGTAAGAAACTTGGCCCACACTGCAAACCCCTGTACAGACTGATGTACTGTAAGAAACTTGGCCCACACACAAACCCCTGTACACACTGATGTACTGTAAGAAACTTGGCCCACACACAAACCCCTGTACACACTGATGTACTGTAAGAAACTTGGCCCACACACAAACCCCTGTACACACTGACGTACGGTACGTTAGTCTTAACCCCCTCACGGTAATATGATTGCTTACATTTAAATAACTCTACTTACTATATAGGGAGGTTCAAGGTCTGGCCCTGGATCATTTATTTCTTGTATTATTTTAGGATATGGTTGGTACTATACTGTAGACATGGTGTGGATAGAGTAATCAAAGTAATGGAGGGTTATGAAAGGAGGAGTATGAGATTGATTGTCAGAGTGTGCCACTGTTATTTACGATGCCCGCCCTCCCTCTTTCCTCTCTTCTCCTCCCTCCTCCCCTTCTCCCTCCATCAGGAAAGCTGTGGAGCCGCAGTGTGAAGTTGGCCTACACCCTCCTCAATAAACTGGGGCCCAAGAACGAGCAGGTCCTCAAGCCTGGGGACAGGGTGAGACACACCGACTCACACTACTTCTACTTCCCTCTGCGTCGTAATGATATAGCGTCAAAACAATCCCATACATTAAAGCTGCAATGTGTAACTTTTTGGTCAATCTGACCAAATTCCCTTCAAAATTGTTGTTATAGATCTGTCATTCTCATTGAGCCCATGTCTAAGAAGCGGTAGATATATTCTATGTGCACTATTTCTATGCTTCCCATGCTTAAACTTTTCATGTTTTAATTTGATTTTGTACAACAGATTCAAACAGCTGAAAATACAATATTTTTGCTTATAGAAAATATATTTGATAATGGTTTAGATGGTACAATGATTCTTTACGCTACAGAATACTTGCTTGTTTTTTGACAAACTGAAATGAGGCGAACTATTTGTATTTTAGCAAACAGGAAATGGCGGCGCAATTTCTGCATAGTGGACCTTTGAGGTCCATACATCAACTTAGTTTTTTTTTCTCCGGTAGGTGGCTCTAGTGTACCCTAACAGTGACCCTGGGATGTTTTTGGTGGCCTTCTATGGCTGCCTGCTAGCTGAGGTCATCCCTGTCCCTATAGAGGTACCTCTGTCTCGCAAGGTAAGGGACATGCCATAGGAACTTATTCAAACTGACATTGACATGCTGTTACAGTGCATTTGCAAAAGTATTCATCCCCCCCTTGGCATTTTTCTTATTTTGAGGCATTACAGCCTGTAATTTAAATTGATTTTTATTTGGATTTCATGTAATGGACATACACAAAAAGTTCAAATTGGTGAAGTGAAATAAAAAAAACACTTGTTTCAAAAAAAGGGAAAAGTGGTGTGTGCATATGTATTTGCTATGAAGCCCCTAAATAAGATCTGGTGCATCCAATTACGTTCAGAAGTCACATAATTAGTTAAATAAAGTCCACCTGTGTGCAATCTAAGTGTCACATGATCTGTCACATGATCTCAGTATATAAACACCTGTTCTGAAAGGCCCCAAAGTCTGCAACACCACGAAGCAAGGGGCACCATGAAGACCAAGGAGCTCTCCAAACAGATCAGGGACAAAGTTGTGGAGAAGTACAGATCAGTGTTAGGTTATAAAAAAATATCAGAAACTTTGAACATCCACAGAGCACCATTAAATCCATTATTAAAATTGGAAAGAATATGGCACCACAACAAACCTGCAAAGAGAGGGCCGCCCACCAAAACACACAGACCAGGCAATGAGGGCATTAATCCGAGAGGCAACAAAGAGACCAAAGATGACCCTGAAGGACCTGCAAAGCTCCACAGCAGAGATCGGAGTTTCTGTCCATAGAACCACTTTAAGCCGTACACTCGACATAGCTGGGCTTTACTGAAGAGTGGACAGAAAAAAGCCATTGCTGAAAGAAAAAAATAAGCAAACCAAACACGTTTGGTGTTCGCCAAAAGGCATGTGGGAGACTCCCCAAACATTTGGAAGAAGGTACTCTGGTCAGATGAGACAAAAATGTTGCTTTTTGGCCATCAAGGAAAACGCTATGTCTGGCGCAAACCCAACACCTCTCATCACCCCGAGAATAGCATCCCCACAGTGAAGCATGGTGGTGGCAGCATCATGCTTTGGGGATGTTTTTCATCGGCAGGGACTGGGAAACTGGTCAGAATTGAAGGAAGGATGGATGGTGCTAAATACAAGGAAATTCTTGCGGGAAACCTGTTTCAATCTTCCAGAGAGTTGAGACTGGGACGGAGGTTCACCTTCCAGCAGGACACTGACCCTAAGCATACTGCTAAAGCAACACTCAAATGGTTTAAGGGGAAATATTTAAATGTCTTGGAACGGCCTAGTCAAAGCCCAGACCTCAATCCAATTGAGAATCTATGGTATGACTTAAAGATTGCTGTACACCATATGAACCCATCCAATTTGAAGGAGCTAGAGCAGTTTTGCCTTGATGAATAAGCAAAAATCTCAGTGGCTAGACGTGCCAAGCTTATAGAGACATACCCCAAGAGACTTGCAGCTGTAATTACTGCAAAAGGTGGCTCTAAAAAATATTGACTTTGGGGGGGAATGAATAGTTATGCACGCTCAAGTTTTCTGTTTTTTGGAGTCTTATTCCTTGTTTGTTTCACAATAAAAAATATTTAGCATCTTCAAAGTGGTAGGCATGTTGTGTAAATCAAATGATACAAACCCCCCCAAAATCCAAGTTGTAAGGCAACAAAATAGGAAAAATGCCAGGGGGTGAATACTTTCGCAAGCAACTGTATATCTGCTCTGTGATTTACTCCATGTGTCATTGTTGTTCTGCCACCAGGATGCAGGCAGTAGTCAGGTAGGCTTCCTTTTGGGCAGCTGTAGTGTGAGTTTGGCTCTGACCAGTGAGATCTGTCTGAAGGGACTTCCCAAGATGCCCACCGGAGAGATTCTACAGTTTAAAGGTCAGAAGCTGCCTCTATTACTGGCCGTGTTCCAGAGCATCAATGTGAAATCAAATCAAATTATAGCAAAATGCTTGTGCTTCTAATTCCGACCATGCAGTAATATCTAGCAAGTAATCTAACAATTTCACAACAACTACGTTTTACACACAAGTGTAAAGGAATTAATAAGAATATGTACATATAAATATATGGATGAGCGATGAGACGGGCCTGGACATGCTCTGGCTTGAGCAGGGGGATCTTGCATGCGCTGCAGGATTTTTATCCATGACGGTGTAGTGTGTTACTAATGGTTTTCTTTGAGACTGTGGTCCCAGCTCTCTTCAGGTCATTGACCAGGTCCTGCCGTGTAGTTCTGGGCTGATCCCTCACCTTCCTCATGATCATTGATCCCCCACGAGGTGAGAGCCCCAGACCGAGAGTGATTGACCGTCATCTTGAACTTCTTCCATTTTCTAATAATTGCGCCAACAGTTGTTGCCTTCTCACCAAGCTGCTTGCCTATTGTCCTGTAGCCCATCCCAGCCTTGTGCGGGTCTACAATTTTATCCCTGATGTCCTTACACAGCTCTCTGGTCTTGGTCATTGTGGAAAGGTTGGAGTCTGTTTGATTGAGTGTGTGGACAGGTGTCTTTTATACAGGTAACGAGTTCAAATAGGTGCAGTTAATACAGGTAACGAGTGGAGAACAGGAGGGCTTCTTAAAGAAAAACTAACAGGTCTGTGAGAGACGGAATTCTTACTGGTTGGTAGGTGATCAAATACTTATGTCATGCAATAAAAGGCAAATTAATTACTTAAAAATCATACAATGTGATCAGAAAAGCAATCAAATTAAATTGTTTACCTTTGATGAGCTTCGGATGTTTTCACTCACGAGACTCCCAGTTAGATTGCCAATGTTCCTTTTTTCCAAAAATCTTATTTTTGTGGCGAAATAGTTCTGTTTCTTCTTCACGTTTGGCTGAGAAATCGCCCGGAAATTGCATTCACGAAAACGCCGAAAAAATATTCCAAATGATCTCCATAATATCGACAGAAACATGGCAAACGTTGTTTATAATCAATCCTCAAGGTGTTTTTCAAATATCTATTCGATAATATATCCACCGGGACAATTGGTTTTTCAGTAGGACCGATTGGAATAATGGCTACCTCTGTATTTTACGCGAGAATCACTCTGAGAGCATCAGGTGACCACTTGCGCAATGTAGCGCTTACGGGTATTCTTCAACATAAATGCGTAAAACTACGTCACAATGCTGTCGACACCTTGGGGAATACGGAGAAAAAGTTATCTGGTTGATAGCCCATTCACTGCTCAATAGGGACACATTGGAACGCAGAGCTTTCAAAATATGAGTCACTTCCGGATTGGATTTTTCTCAGGCTTTCGCCTGCAATATCAGTTATATTATACTCACAGACAATATTTTTACAGTTTTGGAAACATTAGTGTTTTCTATCCTAAGCTGTCAATTAGATGCATATTATAGCACCTTGTCCTGACAAAATATCCCGTTTACTACGGGAACGTTATTTTTCCAAAAATGAAAATACTGCCCCTAGTCACAAAAGGTTAAAGTGACTAGTGATACATTTATTACATCCAATTTTTTATTATTAAAGTGGCTGGAGATTTGAATCAGTATGTTGGCAGCAGCCACTCAATGTTAGTGATGGCTGTTTAACAGTCTGATGGCCTTGAGATAGAACCGTTTTTTCAGTCTCTCGGTCCCACCTTTGATGCACCTGTACTGACCTCGCCTTCTGGATGATAGCGGGGTGAACAGGCAGTGGCTTGGGTGGTTGTTGTCCTCTGATCCTTTTGGCCTTCCTGTGACATCAGGTGGTCTAGGTGTCCTGGATGGCAGGTAGTTTGCCCCCGGTGATGCGTTGTGCCGACCTCACGACCCTCTGGAGAGCCTTACGGTCGTGGGTGGAGCAGTTGCCGTACCAGGCGGTGATACTCTCTCAGGATGCTCTCGATTGTGCATCTGTAAAAGTTTGTGAGTGCTTTTGCTGACAAGCCAAATTTCTTCAGCCTCCTGAGGTTGAAGAGGTGCTGTTGCGTCTCTTCATCCGTGATGTGTACGCCGAGGAACTTAAAACTTTCCACCTTCTCCACTACTGTCCAGTCCATGTGAATAGGAGGGCGCTCCCTCTGCTGTTTCCTGAAGTCCACGATCATCTCCTTTGTTTTGTTGACTTTGAGTGTGAGGTTATTTTCCTGACACCACACTCCAAGGGCCCTCACCTCCTCCCTCTAGGCCGTCTCGTCGTTGTTGGTTTTCAAGCATACCACTGTAGTATCATCTGCAAACTTGATGATTGAGTTGGAGGTGTGCATGGCCCGGCAGTCATTGGTGAACAAGGAGTACAGGAGAGGGCTGAGAACGCACCTTTGTGGGGCCGCAGTGTTGAGGATCAGCGGGGTGGAGATGTTGTTTCCTACCCTCACCACCTGAGAGTGTCCTGTCAGAAAGTCTAGGACCAGTCCTCCCGGGTGGCACAGTTGTCTAAGAAACTGCACCGCAGTGCTAGCTGTACCACCAGAGACTCTGGTTTCGAGTCCAGGCTCTGCCGCAGACTGCCGCGACTGGGAGGCCCATGGAGCAGCGCACAATTGGCCCAGCGCCATCCGGGTTATGGAGGGTTTGGCCGACAGAGATATCCTTGTCTCATCGCGCACTAGCGACTCCTGTGGCGGGCCGGGCACAGTGCACATTGACCAGGTCGCTAGGTGTACTGTGTTTCCTTCCAAACATTGGTGCGGCTGGCTTCCGGGTTGGCTGTGTCAAGAAGCAGTGTGGTTTGGTTGTGTTGTGTTTCGGAGGACGTATGGCTCTCGACCTTCGCCTCTCCCAAGTCCGTACGGGAGTTGCAGTGATGAGACAAGACCGTAACTACTAACAATTGGATAGCACAAAAAAGGGGGTTAAAAAAAAGAAAGTCCAGGAAAGTCCAAGGGTCTCGAGTTTATTTACTAGTTTGGAGGGTACAATGGTGTTAAATGCTGAACTGTAGTCAATGAACAGCATTCTTACATAGGTATTCTTCTTGTCCACATGGGTTTGGGCAGTGTGATCGTCTGTGGACCTATTGGGGCGGTGAGCAAATATTATCCTTGACTAGTCTCTCAAAGTACTTCATGATGACGAGGTGAGTGCTACAGGGCGATAGTCGTTTACCTCAGGTTCCTTAGCTTTCTTGGGAACAGGAACAAGGGTGGCCCTCTTGAAGCATGTGAGAACAGGGGATTGATTGAATATGTCTGTAACCACACCAGCCAGCTGGTCTGCGCATGCTCAGAGGACGCGGCTAGGGATGCCGTCTGGGCCGGCAGCCTTGCGAGGGTTAACACGTTTAATTGTAAGTCGCTCTGGATAAGAGTGTCTGCTAAATGACTTAAATGTAAATGTAAATGTAAATGTTTTACTCACGTTGGCTGCGGTGAAGGAGAGCCCGCAGGTTTTGGTAGCGGGCCGTGTCAGTGGCACTGTATTCTCCTCAAAGCGAGCAAAGAAGTTGTTTAGTCTGTCTGGGAGCAAGACATCGGGGTCTGCGACTGGGCTGGTTTTCTTTTTGTAGTCCGTGATTGACTGTAGACCCTGCCACATACCTCTCGTGTCAAAGCCGTTGAATTGTGTCTCTACTTTATCTCTATACTGACGCTTAGCTTGTTTAATTGCCTTGCGGAGGGAATAGCTACACTGTTTGTATTCGGTCATGTTACCGGTCGCCTTGCCCTGATTTAAAAGCAGTGGTTCGTGTTTTCAGTTTTGAGCGAATGCTGCCATCAATCCACGGTTTCTGGTTGGGAAGGTTTTAATAGTCACTGTGGCTACAACATCACCGATGCACTTGCTAATTAACTCGCTCACCGAATCAGCGTATTCATCAATGTTGTTGTTTGATGCTATCTGGAACATATCCCAGTCCACGTGATCGAAGCAATCTTGAAGCGTGGAATCAGATTGGTCGGACCAACGTTGAACAGACCTGAGGATGGGCGTTTCCTGTTTTAGTTTCTGTCTATAGGCTGGGAGCAACAAAATGGAGTCGTGGTCAGATTTGCCGAAAGGAGGGCGAGGGAGGGATTTGTATGTGTCGCGGAAGTTAGAGTAACAATGATTCAGAATTTTGCCAGCCCAGGTTGTGTATTTGATATGCTGATAAAATTTAGGGAGCCTTGTTTTCAGATTAGCCTTGTTAAAATTTCCAGCTACAATGAATGCAGCCTCAGGATATGTGGTTTCCAGTTTACATAGAGTCCAATGAAGTTCCTTGAGGGCCGTCGAGGTGTCTGCTTTGGGGGGGGTGTTAACGACTGATTATAATCGAAGAGAATTCTCTCGGTCGCCAATGCCGTTGGCATCTGATTGTAAAGAATTCTAGGTTAGCAGACGTATTATTTATAGATCAGTCAGCTGTTACTCCGTCACAGCTGACTGACAAAGTAGACTGACTGATCTACAAATAATAATGATTAGTTATTTAGGAAGCCAGGTGGTTTTAGTCATTGAGTCGGCGACTGCAATCTGGTCGATCTCAAACACAACTATTGTCTCTCGAGATCCAAATGTGATACCTTATCTCTTTCGTTACGAGTCTCTTTTTAATGAAGTTGATTGGCTGGTGTATGATATTGACTGTCTCCTATAGGCTGGCCTCGGCTAAAGTGGGTGGTGACAGATTCCAAGTACCTCACCAAACCTGGCAAGGACTGGCAGCCCCACATCCCTACAGCGAACACTGACCCTGCATACATAGAGGTGAGATGTGTGTGCACGTGCATATGTGTGTACTCTTAATCTAATCTTAAGTAATTGTGTTTTCTCTCCCTCTAGTACAAGGCTAGTAAGGAGGGCACAGTGATGGGTGTGGCTGTGTCTAAGGTGGCCATGTTGACCCATTGCCAAGCACTGACCCAGGCCTGCAACTACTGTGAGGGTGAGGAACTACTCTATATGAGAGAGGCATACTCTATCGTGAGAGTAAGTTTATGGCATCTGTATGAGGATGATACACAGGGAACAAGTGTTTAAAGGATGCTTCTCATAGGGACTTATCTGTTTCTGTTCTTAGGTGAGACACTAGTGAACGTTCTGGACTTTAAAAAGGACATGGGCCTGTGGCATGGAGTTCTCACGGTGGGAGGATAATAGTTACTGGTAAACTGATTTCATATCATATGTATTTTTGTTTAATAAGTTGTATTTTGTTCTTCTTTCAGAGTGTAATGAACAGGATCCACACCATCAGTGTGCCCTATGCTGTGATGAAGGCTTGCCCTCTCTCCTGGGTTCAGAGGGTCCACATACACAAAGGTAGTTACACCACCTCCACACTCTCTCTCTCTCTCTCTGTGTGACCATGAGAACACTGTGAGGTTAATGTACTCATTTGTCCCTCCTCTTCCCCCGTAGCGCGCGTTGCCTTGGTGAAGTGTCGTGACCTGCACTGGGCCATGATGGCACACAGGGAACAGAGGGACACCAGCCTGGAATCACTGCACATGCTCATCGTTGCTGATGGAGCCAACCCCTGTGAGTGTGAAATGTAGTCCATGCAGGGAAATGTAGTCTCTGGAAGCCACACTGGAACTACAGCTGGCAGACATGCTTGGAACTGGTCTGCATGGCAACTTCCAGGCTGTCCGTGGGGCTGACAGAGAGCAAACGTCCCACATGCAATAGGACAATTGCAAGTGAAAAACAAAGCTCTGTATGGTTAGAATAGATTCCCTCTAAAAATGGTCAGTGTTGTGAGATGTCTCTATCTGTGTCTCTCCCTTAGGGTCGGTGTCATCCTGCGATGCCTTCCTCAACGTGTTCCAGATCCACGGGTTGAAGCCAGAGGTCATCTGTCCCTGTGCCACCTCCCCTGAGGCCATGACGGTGGCCATCCGCAGGTAGGATAGGCCTGATGGTTCTTCTTGGCGAATGTAACAGTTTGTGTTTTGTTTTGCTACTTGGCAAAATGTGTTTGTAGTACCCTGATTTGCCTCTGGACAAATGGGAGTAAATTAAAGTTACATACTGCTCCTTCAATGATTGAATGCATGTATGGATAAAAGGATCGTCTTTCGGCAGTATGTGTATATTTTTCTGTAAAATTCCTGCCCTGTGCCCAGGCCGGGGGTGCCGGGGACACCCCTCCCAGCCAGGGCCATCCTCTCCATGGGGGGTCTAAGTCACGGGGTCATCAGGGTCAATGCGGAGGACAAGAACTCTGCCCTCACCGTGCAGGACGTGGGTCACGTGATGCCTGGAGGTGAGGAAAGGGGATAAGGGGTGCACAGTGTAGAAGAGTGAGAGAAATGGGGAAAGATATCAGGAGTGAAATCCATTTGTATGTGTGTAACTGGCTTAGAAGTCTCAGGCCTGGCTATAGTCACTCATCACCAGAGTGGGATTCCAAATCACCTCCACAGCATGTCCATTTTGTTTCTTTATGTGTAAATAGGTTTCTGAATTATTGTGTGCATCTGACTGTCTCTGTATCTCTGTGTGTAGTGAAGCCTGTATCTGTGTCTGCAGCTCTGATGTGTATAGTGGAAGCCTGTCTCTGATGTGTATAGTGAAGCCTGTCTCTGATGTGTATAGTGAAGCCTGTATCTGTGTCTGCAGCTCTGATGTGTATAGTGAAGCCTGTCTCTGATGTGTATAGTGAAGCCTGTCTCTGATGTGTATAGTGAAGCCTGTCTCTGATGTGTGTAGTGAAGCCTGTATCTGTGTCTGCAGCTCTGATGTGTATAGTGGAAGCCTGTCTCTGATGTGTATAGTGAAGCCTGTCTCTGATGTGTATAGTGAAGCCTGTATCTGTGTCTGCAGCTCTGATGTGTATAGTGAAGCCTGTCTCTGATGTGTATAGTGAAGACTGTCTCTGATGTGTATAGTGAAGCCTGTATCTGTGTCTGCAGCTCTGATGTGTATAGTGAAGCCTGTCTCTGTGTCTCTGATGTGTATAGTGAAGCCTGTCTCTGTGTCTCTGATGTGTATAGTGAAGCCTGTCTCTGTGTCTGCAGCTCTGATGTGTATAGTGAAGCCTGTATCTGTGTCTGCAGCTCTGATGTGTATAGTGAAGCCTGTCTCTGATGTGTATAGTGAAGCCTGTCTCTGATGTGTATAGTGAAGCCTGTCTCTGTGTCTCTGATGTGTATAGTGAAGCCTGTCTCTGATGTGTATAGTGAAGCCTGTCTCTGATGTGTATAGTGAAGCCTGTCTCTGATGTGTATAGTGAAGCCTGTCTCTGATGTGTATAGTGAAGCCTGTCTCTGATGTGTATAGTGAAGCCTGTCTCTGTGTCTCTGATGTGTATAGTGAAGCCTGTCTCTGATGTGTATAGTGAAGCCTGTCTCTGATGTGTATAGTGAAGCCTGTCTCTGATGTGTATAGTGAAGCCTGTCTCTGATGTGTATAGTGAAGCCTGTCTCTGATGTGTATAGTGAAGCCTGTCTCTGATGTGTATAGTGAAGCCTGTCTCTGTGTCTCTGATGTGTATAGTGAAGCCTGTCTCTGTGTCTGCAGCTCTGATGTGTATAGTGAAGCCTGAAGGGCCTCCTCAGCTGTGTAAGACAGATGAGATAGGGGAGATTGTGGTGAACTCTCGTGCCGGAGGCAACATGTACTATGGCCTACCAGGAGTCACCAAGAACACCTTTGAGGTACAGACCCACAACCATTCAATTCCCCCTTATGTGTTACAGCATATCTTACACCAATATGCTGTTCAACACTTCTTCTATTAGACATTTTAATGAAACATGTCTGTCTATAGGTGATTCCGGTCAATACTCTTGGTGCTCCTATTGGAGAGATCCCCTTTGTGAGATCTGGACTCCTAGGCTTTGTAGGACCTGTAAGTAGGAATGTTGTGTGTATGTGCGCGTGCATCCATATCTGTGAGCATTTGTGTGTCAGTCTGTATTGACGGCTGTGTCTAACCCTTCTACAGGGCAGTCTGATATTTGTGGTGGGGAAAAACGAAGGCCTGCTGATGGTGAGTGGGAGGAGACACAATGCTGATGACTTGGTGGCCACAGCACTCGCCGTGGAGCCTGTCAAGACTGTGTATCGTGGAAGGTGATTACGGTGTGTGTGTGTGCGCATGGGTCAGCATGTATTTGAATCAACATTGGATGAGATCTGTGCAGTTTGTGCTCGATGTGAGTCAATTGTAGTGGGGATTGAGCATAGAGATGTATATCGATCATTACAGGGAAATAACTTGTTTTTGCGTGGACATTGTCATTGAGGGCTTCCACCATTTTCAAGTGGGTGGGGATTCCTATGGTTTGGGAATGATCAGCAAATGATCAGAGCATTGTCTTCTTCAGAGTGGTTTTGTGTGGGTAGGAATTGTGGTGTTCTCGGCTTTATGTGTGGATGTGTATTTATGTGTAATGAATAAATACAGTCGAAGTCGGAAGTTTACATATACCTTAGCCAAATGCATTTAAACTCAGTTTTTCACAATTCCTGACATTTAATCCTAATAAAAATTCCCTGCTTTAGGTCAGTTAAGATCACCACTTTATTTTAAGAGTGTAAAATGTCAGAATAATAGTAGAGAATGATTTATTTCAGCTTTTATTTCTTTCATCACATTCTCAGTGGGTCAGAAGTTTACATACACTCAATAAGTAGATGGTAGCATTGTCTTTAAATTGTTTAACTTGGGCCAAACATTTTGGGAACCTTCCACAAGCTTCCCACAATAAGTTGGGTGAATTTTGGCCCATTCCTCCTGACAGAGCTGGTGTAACTAAGTCAGGTTTGTAGGCCTCCTTGCTCGTACATGTTATTTTCAGCTCTGCCCACACATTTTCAATAGGATTGAGGTTGGGGCTTTGTGATGGCCACTCCAATACCTTGACTTTGCTGTCCACAACTTTGGAAGTATGCTTGGAGTCATTGTCCATTTGGAAAACCCATTTGTGTCCAAGCATTAACTTCCTGACTGATGTTGCTTCAATATATCCACCACATTTTCCCTCCTGATTATGACATCTATTTTGTGAAGTGCACCAGTCCCTCCTGCAGCAAAGCACCCCCACAACATGATGCTGCCACCCCCCTTGAGTATAAATATTTCCACCTGACAAAGCTGGTGTAACTGAATCAGGATTGTAGGCCTCCTTGCTCGCACACGCTTTTTCAGTTCTGCCCACAAATTTTCTATAGGATTGAGGTCAAGGCTTTGTGATGGCCACTCCAATAGCTTGACTTTGTTGTCCTTAAGCCATTTTGCCACAACTTTGGAAGTATGCTTGGGGTCATTGTCCATTTGGAAGACCCATTTGTGACCAAGCTTTAACTTCCTGACTGATGTCTTGAGATGTTGCTTCAATATATCCACATGATTTTCTTGCCTCATGATGCCATCTATTTTGTGAAGTGCACCAGTCCCTCATGCAGCAAAGCATCCCCCACAACATGATACTGCCACCCCCATGCTTCACGGTTGGGATTGTGTTCTTCGGCTTGCAAGCTTCCCCCTTTTTCCTCCATGACCATAACAATGGTCATTATGGCCAAACAGTTCTATTTTTGTTTCATCAGACCAGAAGACATTTCTCCAAAAACTACTAACTTTGTCCCATGTGCAGTTGCAAACTGTAGTCTGGCTTTTTTTGATGGCGGTTTTGGAGCAGTGGCTTCTTCCTTGCTGAGTGGCCTTTCAGGTTATGTCGATATACAGTATGACTCGTTTTACTGTGGATATAGATACTTTTGTACCTGTTTTCTCCAGCATCTTCACAAGCTCCTTTGCTGTTGTTGTGGGATTGATTTGTACTTTTCACACCAAAGTACGTTCATCTCTAGGAGACAGAACGCGTTTCCTTCCTGAGCGGTATGACGGCTGCATGGTACCATGGTGTTTATACTTGCGTACTATTGTTTGTACAGATGAACGTGGTACCTTCAGGCGTTTTGCTCCCAAGGATGAACCAGACTTGTGGAGGTCTACAATGGTTTTTTCTGAGGTCTTGGCTGATTTCTTTTGATTTTCCCATGATGTCAAGCAAATAGGCACAGAGTTTGAGGGTAGGCCTTGAAATACATCCACAGGTACACCTCCAATTGACTCAAATTATGTCAATTAGCCTATCAGAAGCTTCTAAAGCCATGACATCATTTTCTGTAATTTTCCAAGCTGTTTAAAGGCACAATCAACTTAGTGTATGTAAACTTCTGACCCACTAGAATTGTGATACAGTGAATTATAAGTGAAATAATCTCTCTGTAAACAATTGTTGGAAAAATTACTTGTGTCATGCACAAAGTAGATGTCCTAACCGACTTGCCAAAACTATAGTTTGTTAACAAGAAAATTGTGGAGTGGTTGAAAACGAGTTTTAATGACTCCAACCTAAGTGTATGTAAACTTCCGACTTCAACTACATGTGTGTGTGTGACTATGGATCATTGCAGAGTAGACATTCTAATCCGCATGTGTGTGTCAGGATTGCGGTTTTCTCTGTGACGGTGTTCTATGATGAGAGGATTGTGGTTGTGGCAGAGCAGAGGCCAGATGCCAGTGAGGAGGACAGCTTCCAGTGGATGAGCAGAGTACTGCAGGTAGCTAACCCCCCGACAAACACCTCTTTCTTGGTACATTCCAAAACAAACACCACTGTTTTCAATGTACAGGGAAGTTGTCTAACTAAGGAGTGTTGTGTGTGTGTGTGTGTGTGTGTGTGTGTGTGTGTGTGTGTGTGTGTGTGTGTGTGTGTGTGTGTGTGTGTGTGTGTGTGTGTGTGTGTGTGTGTGTGTGTGTGTGTGTGTGTGTGTGTGTGTGTGTGTGTGTGTGTGTGTGTGTGTGTGTCCATTGTCCAGGCCATTGACAGTATCCACCAGGTGGGTCTGTACAGCCTAGCCCTGGTACCTGCCAACACGTTACCCAAGACCCACCTGGGAGGGATCCACATCTTTGAGACCAAGCAGAACTTCCTGGACGGCAACCTGCACCCCTGTAACATCCTCATGTGCCCCCATACCTGTGTCACCAACCTCCCCAAACCACGGCAGAAACAGCCAGGTACAGTAGGCTCAGTTTAGGGGATCATACAGCAAAACTTGGCAATTGATTTGGCTTACAGTTACCATGTCTTTTGAGCTAGGGACTGTTTATCTGATTGTAAATATGCATTCTCTCTTTCACATATTCTCTCTTTCTCTTTAGTGGGTGTGGGTCCAGCCTCCATCATGGTGGGGAACCTGGTAGCGGGGAAGAGGATAGCCCAGGCAGCAGGCAGGGATCTGGGAATGATCGAGGACCAGGACCTGGTCAGGAAGGTAGGACCACCTCAGGACCTCTCTCATCTCACCAGTTAGAAAGGACCCACATGCACGTTGGACCATAGCAGGGTAGGGACGATAGCGGTAGCTGGCACTAATAACCTGGTGGTAGCCAACACTACTAACAATGGCATGCCGACTCACGGTCAGTATGCTGTTGGGCTGCCAGCGGCATAATACTACCATATTGGTTGCCACCAGTGGTCCAATAAGTGTTTACTAGCTATTTAGTTGGACAGGACAAGATAGCTGGTAAACCATGTGGGCAACATGATGCATTCTCTCCTCTCCTCTGTCCTAATGCACCCATCTCTCTGGATCTATATAGCTCCGTATGTGGCCTACTATCATGGTAAGAGCTACTGCCCCCTCTAACTCTGTAACACCCTGGTCCTACCTTTGCTTCTGTCTGGAATGTGCTGTACAGTGAAGCTCCAAATGTGAATGGAGCCATTCTTCAGTTGCACACACAGATCTTTCTATGGATGCAAGTTCTGGCAAGATGTGAGCTCTTGCATGGTGTCAGAAGTAATGCTCGGAATCTGCATGTGCCAATGTATTATTCAGTTTTCTGTTATTTTTCTGGATCACAGCACAGTTATGGTGACAATCTGTCGGCGTACCTCTTAATGCCACCTGATGCCACATGCCTTCCATTGCCCTCCATCACCTCTGAATGTTCAGAATAGTACACATATACACAAACACACACTAGCAACTCGCATGCCCCTCCAACTTGAGGAGCTGTCCTTTTCAGCCACGTGTTTCCTGTGTTTGAGGGGTGCAAAATCCACTTGTCACTTAAATCTCGTTAGATTGATTGCTTTCATTTTACTCCTGCGACTCTTTCATATTCTTGCTTGTCCATGAGGTTTTTTCCCTTTAACATTACGACTGCACAAATGTTGTAATCAAACAGTCAAACACCCCGTGGTAATGGCTGAAATGGGCTCAATGGAATACATTGTCTTTCCGTTGCATCTATAAGAACACTAAAGCTTTGTCTGGGATTTAATGCCTCGTCTCAACGCTTACATCACAAGAAAGAGAAGAAAGATCACTTTTGATTTGATGGGTGTTCATTTTTAGGGAATTGAAAAAAGTTATAATTTAATATCGTTGAAATGTTTACAAATGAGGTGAACTTAAATGAAAGCAACTTCCAAAAATGAACACAGATTGTAGTGATGTTATGTCTGATCTCGCAAACAATGTAAAGTATGTGTAGATAGGTGTCATCTAGAGGCTTGTTGGTTTTTAATCCGAGGGTATCCTGCTATTGACGCACTTGTTGAATTATGCAACAGAACGTGACTACAGTAATTCATGAGACAGTGGAGACAGCGCAGTTGAGTGTAGTCCTAAATAGAGCAAGTTTGTGGAGGTAGCAGCCCTGTTCCACCCCTTTATGTTAAGGTTTTCAGATGTATTCATGCAAATCGGGCACATCAATTTTTCAACACAAAATATAAAATAAAATAGCATTAGAAAATGTGTATATATGAGTAGATTCTAGAAAATGTATATATGAGTAGATTCTAGAAAATGTATATATGAGTAGATTCTAGAAAATGTATATATGAGTGCATTCTAAGAAATAAAAGTGACATTTGACAATAAGTTGAATACCTGAATTCCCACCAAACTCCCTGAACTAAAATATTTATGTGCTATAATTTAGTCTATCTGATTATTTAAAACATTTTTTTAAAATGTGGAGTATCTTTATCCATTGTCCAACTGTTGCATTTATTAGAATATTTTTTGTTGTTGTTGATGACTGTTGCTACACACACACACACACACACACACACACACACACACACACACACACACACACACACACACACACACACACACACACACACACACACACACACACACACACACACACACACACACACACACACACACACACACACACACACACACACACACACACACACAGGCCTTGCTGATCTGCAGAGTTGTGTGGCCAGTCTCTGGCAAGCCATCTTCCAGACATTCACATCTCCTCTTTATGTGCTTTGCTTTCTCTCCCCAATGGATCTCTCCCAATCATTGCTGTTAGCTACTACTGAAATCAGTTCATTATTTTAAGAAGTAGTTTGGCTAATGCTGCATGTTCTAAATTGTCCATTTGCTTGTTGATTTGCCAATGGGAGTGACAGTTTCCTTCCTCTTGGTAGAAAAGCTGCTTACGGAGGACATTTTGGCTCCAGGGTTATTTACTGCTGAGTGACTGTATTGACCATCTTCATGACCTTAGACTTAACTTAAGAAAGGAACTTGAGGAAATTAAAGTTCTATCGAGTTCCTCCCATCAGCAAAATTAAACTTATATTATAATTCTTTGTGGTTATTTTGGCATAACTTTATATCAATTTATTATAATGTAAAAAAAATTATTGATATAAAATTGATATCCATATTGGCATGATTGCTATGGAATGAACTTTGACCCTCTTTTCTCTCCTCAGCACCAGTTCTTGTCCGAGGCTCTACAGTGGAGGGCACAGACTGATCCAGACCACTGTCTCTATGTGCTGCTCAATGCAAAGGTAGCACTCTCACACTTATAGACTCACTCTCACACATACAATAAACAGAACCCCCCCCCCCCCCCCCATATACAGTTGGTCCCAGTTGTAAATAAACCCCTTTTCCCTACCCTCTCTAACTCCTGTGCTTCAGGGTCTAGTTGTATCCACAGCTACATGTGTGCAGCTGCACAAGCGGGCGGAGAAGATTGCAGCGGCTCTCACAGAGAAAGGCAGCGTCAACACCGGGAACAACGTGGTGCTGCTCTACCCTCCTGGTGGGTCCTTCCGTCTGTCCGTCCTGTTGTCCATCTGTCATACTGGCACTGATACTGGCATAGTCATACATACCCATTCAGGATGACTTACAGTTATCTTCACTTTCTCGTTCTGTCTCTCACTCTAGGTATTGATCTGATAGCCTCTTTCTACGGCTGCCTGTATGCTGGCTGTGTTCCTGTCACTGTCAGACCTCCTCACCCACAGAACCTGGCAGCCACACTGCCCACTGTCCGCATGATCATTGACGTAAGTGTGTATGTGTGCTATCTTTTGATCACCTGAGTGTATGAGGTTGGGTGCTATTTTATGAGCATGGTGTTTGGGTGTCATTATTTTGGTCTTCCTAAGGTAGGAAGTTGGAACCATATTTTTCTACAAACTAACATGTTGTTTGTGGTGCCTCTCTGTCCCCAGGTCAGTAAAGCTGCCTGTATCCTCACCACTCAGAACCTCATGAGGA
This sequence comes from Oncorhynchus gorbuscha, assembly GCF_021184085.1. Classification (NCBI taxonomy): domain Eukaryota; kingdom Metazoa; phylum Chordata; class Actinopteri; order Salmoniformes; family Salmonidae; genus Oncorhynchus; species Oncorhynchus gorbuscha. The sequence goes on along the minus strand of NC_060175.1, from coordinate 32,701,371 downwards.
TCCTGCGCTCCAAAGAGGCTGCAGCCACAGTGAACATTAAAACATGGCCGACAATCATAGACACAGGTACCATAGAACAGGGGTTCTAAAACAAGGTGTCGCAGGGGACCCCTTTTGTGATAGCAAATTCATCAGGGACACCTTCATCAGAACACAACTCAAATGAGATAAAAATAGCATACAAGGAGTTTTACTATGACTTCAGCAGTGCATGGCCAGACGAACAATTGCATTTTCTGGGAAGGAACATTTTAAAGGGCAGCCTATTGACAGAGAATTTTTGCAGTTTTCAAGCTACTTTCGGCATGTCTACACATTTTGTCATGGGGCACAGATATTTTTTGTTGTTGCTGCTTTAAAGAGTAACTTTCATGGGAAAAACAACTTTCTTTTTTAATCAGATGTTTTAGGCTTAGTTATAGTGAAACATGTCAAGTCCTCATTTTTACAGCGTAGCAAAAGTGATATATTTTGGTCTTTTAGTAGTAAATCTACCTCTTTTTGTCCCTAACGATTCAAATATACCATTGAAATGCTGATGTAGAAGCGCTTTGAGAAGGTGCCTATACGTCCTCAAAGGAGGTGTTCAGTATGAAAGACACTCCCTTCTAGATATAAATAAAATAAAAATATACCACCTCAAGGCTAACTATAAAAGTAGGTGACAGCGTAACTTGTTTGGCAATGGTCTTGATAAGTGGAGTGTGGCAATATATTTAGCATGATGCTTCCATAACTCGACTACTGACATTACACAAAATACTAAAGGCACATGTAAGGCACATTTCAGCATATGAACAAATTCTATGTTTTTGCTTACCGTTTCATACACATCTATGTGCTTTTACAAAGAAAACAAACCATGTAGGCTATGAGGATCATACTTTTAGATTCATAGCTACCTCTATCATAACAAGAAATAGATGATAATGGTAGTCATGTCAGCTGGTTGTAGTTTCTTCCAACTACTATGACTGGTGGTGTAGTCTGCTAAGACAGTTGGTTGGCTCATAGTTCAATGGTTGTGAGTTCTAATCCCACATGGGGCAGATGTTTTTTTCTTTAAAAAATGATCCTTAATTTACAATATTCATCCTGTGCCCACATGTCTAATTCTGAAAAGTGAACGCATACCTGTGAGAGGGCTCGCCCTGGTAGTAGTTATAGGTTTTTATACAGTACCCAAGACCATTTCATTTGCAATAGATGAGGCTAGGTGAACTTTGCTTAGATAACAGAGCATTTGTTTTTTAAAAATCTGTCATTTTGGGTATTACAATAAGTATTGAGTTGAAAAATATAGAATTGGAATGCTGTGGATACCAATATCCCTGTGAGCCTCCTATGCCCATGTTGCCCATGGTTAAAAACATAAATTGTAGATAAATAATATCACATTGTATTACACCCTCTAAACTTATTCCATGGATCCCTTTTTCAACATTTGTTTAATCTGTTGTTGCTAGTAATATTCATTTGTATTTATTTTTGTTAAAAAATATATACAGTGCAGAAGACCCCTTCCCTTTTTCCAAATGTTGCTACGTTACAGCCTTATTCTAAAATTGATTACAATAATTGGTTTCCTCATCAATCTACACACAATACCCCATAATGACAAAAGTATTACAAGTACAAGTACACAAGTATTCAAACCCTTTGCTATGAGACTCGAAATTGAGCTCAGGTCCATCCTGTTTCCATTGATCATCCATGAGATGTTTCTACAACTTGATTGGAGTACACCTGTGGTAAATTCAATTGATTGGACATGATTTGGAAAGGCACACATTTCTATATAAGGTCCCACAGTCTTCCTACAGCTGGCCGCCCAGCCAACCTGAGCAATCGGGTGAGAAGGGCCTTGGTCAGGGAGGTGACCAAGAACCCTGTGGTTATTCTGACAGAGTTCCTCTGTGGGGATGGGAGAACCTTCCAGAAGGACAACCATCTCTGTAACACTCCACCAATCAGGCCTTCATGGTAGAGTGACCAGACGGAAGCCACTCCTCAGTGACAGGTACATGAGTGGCGCAGCGGTCTAAGGCACTGCATCTCAGTGCTAGAGGCGTCACTACAGACCCTGTTTAGATTCCAGGCTGTATCACAACTGGGCGTGATTGGGAGTTCCATAGGGTGGCGCACAATTGGCCCAGCGTCGTTAGAGTTTGGCTAGGGTAGGCCGTCATTGTAAAAAATAATTTGTTCTTAACTGACTTGCCTAGTTAAGCTGTCTTCAAAGCAATGGGTGGCAACTTAGAATCTCATATAAAATATATTTTTATTTGTTTTACACTTTTTTGGTTACTACATGATTCCAAATGTGTTATTTCATAGTTTTGTTGTATTCACTATTATTCTACAATGTAGAAAATAGTAAAGAAATACAGCAATAACCTTGACTCAGTAGGTGTGTCCAAACTTTTGGCTGGTACTGTATATATTTATTTATTTTGAGATCTGGCTGTAGACCCCCTGCAGTACCGCCGCAACCCACTTCAAGAACCCTTGCCATGGGTCTTACATACAGTACATACCTGACCATAGAATCTGAGCCAGAGAAACTCAACCTTGTTGTGCATGTTCTCTTCCTCCAGATGACCTACCTCGCCGTAGACCCCCAATGATCTATAAGCCCCCCACGGTAGAGATGATTGCCTATCTGGACTTCAGTGTGTCTACCACAGGCATGCTCACCGGGGTCAAGGTAAGGTCACCCACAGGAGGCTACTCATTGGTCTCAATACTCTAAAAAAGCCCCAGATAGTTTGCAAACTTGGTGGCCCATGAGCGGCCTGCCATTGGCAAAGTCAATAGCCAACAGCTAATTTTGCTCCTCTGATTTACAGTGGGCCAATGATGGTAGCCATAACCATGACTTTACCTGTTGATTCTGCTTCTCTTATTGGTTGTTTCTTTGTGATGCTTGTGTGTGTGTGTTTCTGTCCATCAGATCTCCCATGCGGCAGTCAGTGCTCTGTGTCGCTCCATCAAGCTGCAGTGTGAATTCTACTCCTCACGCCAAATAGCCATTTGCCTAGACCCTTACTGTGGCCTGGGCTTTGTACTGTGGTGTCTCGCAAGGTCACACACACACACACACACACACACACACACACACACACACACACACACACACACACACACACACACACACACACACACACACACACACACACACACACACACACACACACACACACACACACACACACACACACACACACACACACACACACACACACACACACACAGGGTTTCTTTATCTCTCTCTCATACAAACATTTTGAACTCATACCTTCTATTGTTTCCTGTGTGTAGTGTGTACTCAGGGCACCAGTCCATCCTAATCCCTCCTCTGGAGTTGGAGAGCTGTCTGCCCCTGTGGCTGAGTACTCTGAGCCAGTACCGGATCAGAGACACCTTCTGCTCCTACTCTGTCATGGAGCTCTGCACCAAGGGGATAGGCACGCAGACAGAGATACTCAAAGTGAGTATAACACACACACATTCTCTCACACACATACACACACACACACATGTACATGCTAACTCACCGTCTCCCTCTTTTTCCTTCCAGGCGCGGGGGCTGAACCTGTCATGTGTGAGGAGCTGTGTGGTGATAGCAGAGGAGCGTCCTCGTCTGGCCCTCACCATGTCCTTCTCCAAGTTGTTTAAAGACCTCGGCCTCTCACCCCGCGCTGTCAGCACAGCCTTCGGATCCAGGGTCAACCTTGCCATTTGCATGCAGGTACTCAACCAGTTAGAACCGTTACTCTACCAGCTAGAACAAGTTCTGTGAGGAGGTACTAGGCAACAGGGAATTTCATTTTTTATTGAACCTTTATTTAACTACAAAAGTCAGTTAAGAACCCATTCTTATTTACGATGACGACCTACAAGATGGAAGCATAACTAATTTGTTTGGAAATATACTTTTATTAATAGCTAACGGAAAACAAATGTTTTGATGGCCATGGCCAATGTTCCAATGATTTGTGGTTGATGCATTGACCAGTGTCTCCCTGAACTGGAGGTTAGAGCCTTCTGTTTACTGTACACAACATACATGTAAATAGAGGCCTCTGAGGGTTGTCTGCCTTAGTCCAGGTCAGTTAGTACATCAGGACCTTCCTGTGTGTCTCATTAAGGACTGATCCAAGGTTTCAGTCAGGTTGTCTGTGTTTTTCAGGGCACCACTGGACCGGACACCTCCACTGTGTATGTGGACATGAAGTCCCTCCGCCATGACAGGTGAGAACATGTAGACCCTAGTGGTATTGTTTTATGTATGAGCAGCTTTGATGCTGAGGAAGACATTTTTTACATTATTGAGTTCACCATCACAATGTGCTTTCATTTTCTATCTCAGAGTGAGGCTGGTGGAGAGAGGAGCCCCTCAGAGTCTCCCTCTGATGGAGTCTGGCAAAGTAAGTCTCCCCTGATGGATCCACACACATTAAATGCCCTTTGTGCTCAGATACAAGATGTGTTGTTGTGGGAGTTTGTTAGTCACCATGTATCACTCTTTAGATCTTACCAGGAGTCAGGGTGATCATCGTGAACCCAGAGACCAGGGGACCTCTAGGAGATTCCCATCTAGGAGAGGTGAGAGGAGATAGAATGCTAATATTAGAGTGAAAATGGCAACATGTGGGATAGAGAAAAGGATGGGAAATATGCAGGGTATAATTAGGAAAAAGCCCTATCAATCCTAGCCCTATCACTAACCAAGTTCTCCTCACACATAACTCTCCTATTCCATCCCTAATTCTACCTTGTCCCCTCCTCTGCTCTCTGTCAGATCTGGATCAACAGCCCTCACAGTGCCAGTGGCTACTATGCCATCTATGGAGAGGAGAGCCTGCAGGCCGACCACTTCAACACCAAGCTGAGCTTCGGAGATCCCACGACCCTGTGGGCCAGGACTGGCTACCTGGGCTTCGTCAAGAGGACTGAGCTACTGGATGCCACTGGGGGTCAGTGGCTGGGCCTGGTCAGGGCTATGTAGGCTAACGCTAATGGCTAACATGAAAAGGGATGGCTATGGATGCTAATGTTCTTATTTAGTGTTTTTATTTTTTTTGCATTACTAAAACACACACATACAAACGGCAGCTTACAAACATCACCCTGCCCAGACCCACCTGCTCACACCCCCGTCCATCTCCAGCGCACGCATCACTCTCTGCTACATCTTCATTGCCCACACACTTTTAACATTTAGATAATAAAGTGTTTGAACTTTCCATTGTGTTAACGTTGCAGGATTGGTTGATTTTCCAGTTTTAAAGTATACGTTTTTTAAGTTGATTGACGAGAAAAGTATTGTCCCAACCCATCAGCCAGGTCGCAATTGTAAATGAGAACTTGTTCTCAACTTGCCTACCTGGTTAAATAAAGGTGAAATAAAAATAAAATCAAGCACCCTCATGTGCCATGTCTTGAAATATACAGACAGACAGATTAAAAGTAAATGTACATTGTAATACTTTTGGACTTAATAGCATTCCCAGTAGGCATGGATTATTGAGTCATTGTTAGTTTTACACTTCAGACATTTGTATTTATTAGGGATCAAATCAAATGTTATTTGTCACATGCGCCGAATACAACAGGTAAGACCTTAGTCAAATGCTTACTTTAAAGCCCTTAACCAACAATTCAGTTTTAAGATAATACAAAACAAAACACATTACATAAAAAAACAGTACATCATATAACCTCCCTACACCACCACATATCCACAACACAAAATGTTCAATACCACCATACAAAAATATCATAATGCTTGCTTATGCATGTGTCTGGACATTGCATGTGTCTGGACTGTGAAGAGACCTCTGGTGGCATGTCTTGTGGGGTATGCATGAGTGTCCGAGCTGTGTGCTAATATTTTAAAAACAGACAGCTAGGTACATTCGGCTTGTAACACCTCTTACAAAAACAAAAAACACTTTGAGCCATGAGAGATTGACATACATGCCATTAATGTTAGCTCTCCGTGTACTTTTAAGAGCCAGTCGTGCTTCCCTGTTCTGAGCCAACTGCAATTTTCCCAAGTCCCTCTTTGTGGCACCTGACCACACGACTGAACAGTAGTCTAGGTGTGACAAAACTAGGGCCTGTAGGACCTGCCTTGTTGATAGTTCTGTTAAGGATTCAGAGCTGCGCTTTATTATGGACAGACTTCTCCCCATCTTAGCTACTGTTGTATCAATATGTTTTGACCATGACAGTTTACAATCCAGGGTAACTCCAAGCAGTTTAGTCACCTCAACTTGCTCAATTTCCACATATTTCATTATGAGACGTAGTTGAGGTTTAGGGTTTAGTGAATGATTTGTCCCAAATAAACTTTTCAGCAAACTTAACATGTGTAAGTGTATGAACATAACAAGATTCAACAACTGAGACATAAACTGAACAAGTTCCACAGACATGTGACTAACAGAAATGGAATAATGTGTCCCTGAACAAAGGGGTGGATCAAAATCAAAAGTAATAGTCAGTATCTGGTGTGGCATTAAGTACTGCAGTGCATCTCCTCATCATGGACTGCACCAGATTTGCCAGTTCTTGCTGTGAGATGTTACCCCACTCTTCCACCAAGAAACCTGCAAGTTCCCGGACATTTCTGGGGGGGAATGACCCTAGCCCTCACCCTCCGATCCAACAGGTCCCAGGCGTGCTCAATGGGTTTGAGATCTGGGCTCTTCGCTGGCCATGGCAGAACACTGACATTCCTGACTTGCAGGAAATCACGCACAGAAAGAGCAGTATTGCTGGTGGCATTATCATGCTAGAGTGTCATGTCAGGATGAGCCTGCAGGAAAGGTACCACATGAGGGAGGAGGATGTCTTCCCTGTAACACACAGCGTTGAGATTGCCTGCAATGACAACAAGCTCAGTCCGATGATGCTGTGACACACTGCCCCAGACCATGATGGACCCTCCACCTCCAAATTGATCCCGCTCCAGAGTACAGGCCTCGGTGTAACGCTCATTCCTTCGACAATAAACACGAATCCGACCATCACCCCTGGTGAGACAAAACCGCGACTCATCAGTGAAGAGCACTTTGCCAGCCCTGTCTGGTCCAGCGAAGGTGGGTTTGTGCCCATAGGCGACGTTGTTGCCAGTGATGTCTGGTGAGGACCTGCCTTACAACAGGCCTACAAGCCCCCAGTTCAGCCTCTCTCAGCCTATTGAGGACAGTCTGAGCACTGATGGAGGGATTGTGTGTTCCTGGTCTAACTCGGGCAGTTGTTGTTGCCATCCTGTACCTGTCCCGCAGGTGTGCTGTTCGGATGTACCGATCCTGTGCAGATGTTGTTACACGTGGTCTGCCACTGTGAGGACGATCTGCTGCCTGTCCCGTCTCCCTGTAGCGCTGTCTTAGGCGTCTCACTGTACGGACATAGCAATTTATTGCCCTGACCACATCTGCAGTCCTCATGCCTCCTTGCAGCATGCCTAAGGCAAGTTCACGCAGATGAGCAGGGAAACCTGGCCATCTTTCTTTTTATGTTTTTCAGAGTCAGTAGAAAGGTCTCTTTGGTGTCTTAAGTTTTCATAACTGTGACCTTAATTGCCTACCGTCTGTAAGCTGTTAGTGTCTTAACGACCGTTCCACATGTGCATGTTCATTAATTGTTTATGGTTCATTGAACAAGCATGGGAAACAGTGTTTAAACCCTTTACAATGAAGATCTGAAGTTATTTGGATTTTTACAAATTATCTTTGAAAGACTGTCCTGAAAAAGGGACGTTTCTTTTTTTGCTGAGTTTGTGTTGCCACCCTATGGTCACGCACTACTCCTAAAGCACATTTAGACACTAACAGATTACAGATGGTAGGCAATTAAGGTCACAGTTATGAAAACTTAGGACACTAAAGAGGCCTTTCTGTGTAACTTGTTCAGTTTATGTCTCAGTTGTTGAATCTTGTTATGTTCATACAAATATTTGCACATTAAGTTTGCTGAAAATAAACACAGTTGACAGTGAGAGAACGTTTAATTTTTTTCCTGAGTTTATGAATATCCTTTTCTGACTCAAATAGGATTCCCTCAAGATTGCTCTGATTTTCAAAAGATTTCAAATAGAAATGTTGTGATACGAAACTTTTAAGTTGCATGTATTAAAAAATATTTACGTTGGTCAGTCCAAAATTGTTTTTTAATTCTGTCGTGGAAATAAATGTATTTCCTATTACCAAGTTTTCCATGGCGACCAAGTTATCGGTGAATTCTGAAACACTATCCAAGGATTTTTCCATAGGGATGTGTTTTTACGGAGTGATATTGGTTCTTGTAGAATCAGTTTCAGTTTCATATTGTTGTTAATTTCCAAAGCTTTATCCTTTGAAAATAGACACGTGAAAAGATTCTGGGGATGAGCATGTGCATCTTCATTATGTACCCATTGTTCCTCCTTTGTGCATTTAACTATATGTCACAAGTAAATGCCTTGGGTAGCGACATGATACAATTCCAAGTCTGGAAGGTTAAAACTGTCAGAATGAAAAGGAAAGTTTTACATCTTCAAGTTTTATTTTCCAATATGAAGTCTGTTATGACCGAGCATACTTTTTAAAGGATGTCTTTGGTGGGGTAATTGGTATTACTGAGAATAAATATAAAAAATTTAGGAGCCATGCCTGTCAAGACTCAGGAGAAGATCCAGAAGCAGACAGTTTCAAAGTAACAAAAGTGTATTACAAAAACAAGGGAGCAGGCAAACTGCAGGTCAAGGGCAGGCAGAGGTCAGAAATCCAGGGTGGTGTGACAAGGTACAGAACGGCAGGCAGGCTCAGGGTCAGGGCAGGCAGGCTCAGGGTCAGGGCAGGCAGAGGTCAGAAATCCAGGGTGGTGTGACAAGGTACAGAACGGCAGGCAGGCTCAGGGTCAGGGCAGGCAGGCTCAGGGTCAGGGCAGGCAGGCTCAGGGTCAGGGCAGGCAGAGGTCAGAAATCCAGGGTGGTGTGACAAGGTACAGAACGGCAGGCAGGCTCAGGGTCAGGGCAGGCAGAGGTCAGTAATCCAGGGTGGTGTGACAAGGTACAGAACGGCAGGCAGGCTCAGGGTCAGGGCAGGCAGAGGTCAGTAATCCAGGGTGGTGTGACAAGGTACAGAACGGCAGGCAGGCTCAGGGTCAGGGCAGGCAGAGGTCAGTAATCCAGGGTGGTGTGACAAGGTACAGAACGGCAGGCAGGCTCAGGGTCAGGGCAGGCAGAATGGTCAAAACCGGGAGAACTAGAGAAAGACAGGAGCATGGGGAAAACGCTGTTAGGCTTGACGAAACAAAAGGAACTGGCAATAGACAGAAACCACGGGTATAAATACACTGGGGATAATGAGACAGATGGGCGACACATGGAGGGGGGTGGAAACGAGCACAAAGACAGGTGAAACAGATCAGGGTGTGACACATGCCATTCTGAGGGTAATTCTACCTGTAAGATTTATGGGAAGTTTGTTCCATTTAATAGGTATGCTTTCAAATTGTTAAGTAATGGTATTAAGTTATATTTATATATTTGTTTTTTGTTGTCACTTAAGCATCCTACGTGTTTATTTTTCATGGTCCACTTAAAGGATTGCTGTAGATAATGAGTATTCTTTTTTATTTTTCCTATTAACATGTATTTATTTATTTATTGGTTTATATTTAAGTTTAGTTTATATTAATGTTTAGCAATACTGATACCTGTTACGTTTGCGTCCTGTCTAATTCTTTCTGCAAGTGCTTCAATTGCCAGTGCAAACAGGTGGGAGAGAGGACATCCCTGTCTTGTGCCTATTTATAATGCAATTTCTTCAGATAATGTATTATTTGTGAATATTTTGATTTTAGGACATTTATATAATAATATTTATTACAGCTGGAAAGTTTAAATCTTTCTACGTTTTTAATAGAAAAGGTCTTTCAAGACGGTAGAAAGCCTTTTCGGCATCAACAGACATTGATAAATCTATATCTTGTTTTTTTGCATATTGTATAAAACTGAAACATGTATTTGTAAGTGTCTTTTTAATGAACCTTTTTTGATATGTATCAAGTCTGGTAAGTCTTGCCATTCTGTTGCTTATAGGCTTGGTTATTATATTGTCACAATTGATTAAACTTATGGGTCTGTAATCAGCAGGGGTCTCTCCAGATTTTCCTGGTTTTAATATAACTGAAATAACTGTTTGATACATGGAACTAGGAAGCACTGAATTAAGTAACGTGTTGCTATAGATGCTAATGCTAATAGATAACATGAAAAGGGAGAAATAGGGATCCGATCTATCCCACCATTCCCAGTTTTCAATATTGTTTGCCCCTCTTTGTCTGTCTCCCTATCTGTGGTCAGATCGTCATGACGCCCTGTTTGTGGTGGGTTCCCTGGATGAGACTCTAGAGCTGAGGGGGCTGCGCTACCACCCTATTGACATCGAGACATCTGTGTCCCGGGCTCACCGCAGCATTGCAGAGAGGTCAGAACACTGGGGGGTCCCAGGAGACCTTACTATTGTCCATTTGGTTGATCTGTTTTCATAATTGTGTGTGTACGTGCGCATGTATCTTAGTCTGACATTTGATTATAACCCCTTTCTCTCCTCTCACTCTGTGTCCCCAATACAGTGCGGTATTCACATGGACCAACCTACTGGTGGTGGTGGCTGAACTGAGTGGCTCAGAGCAGGATGCCCTGGATCTGGTGCCCCTGGTCACCAATGTGGTGCTGGAGGAGCACCACCTCATCGTGGGCGTGGTGGTCATCGTGGACCCGGGGGTCATACCCATCAACTCCAGGGGGGAGAAACAACGCATGCACCTCCGGGACTCCTTCCTGGCTGACCAACTGGACCCCATCTATGTGGCCTATAATATGTGAAGGGCCAGGGGGATAGGCTGGTTATTGTATGATGGAAGAGATTCTGGCTGGTGGAAGAAAGTGGTTTGGACCAACCTACTCCACAGACAGACAATGCCTATTGTACCACAAGGTTGGCTGACCTTGACTGTACTGACCCTTGGGGAAATCGCAGCTCTTTTTGCACGATGTTCAGATCTTAGGTATTTTGCATTCCAGGTCTGTTGGATTTGAAGGGGGCACTCTGTTGTGTTGAGACGTACACTGTGTTTGAAAAAATGAAAAGAAAAAATATATATATATATTCACACCCGGACAGAGTGAGTGTGTCTACACCAAACACAGCTTTTCAACTGGAACTGGATGGGAAGATAACTCTAATCTCGCCACACCCCCTACAACCCTCCTGCCAAATCAAACACCTCAACAGCCCGACTGGCCCTCTATTTGCACAGAGTGTCGGGGAGTATTAAGGTGCTGAAGTCAATCTTAACTCTCCTCACTCCTCCACAATCCAATCATCTGTGGGGTATTGTGAGGGGCCAAGGGATGAGGACTTCCTGTCTCTGGTGACATCATTTTCTGTGGTTGAGTGATGTGTACAAAATGCATCCATTATAACTGTTTCTCCTCCCAAAGCTTTCCAGGTCTTACCCAGTCCTTGTTTTATTTTTCTTATCTTTGACGTATTCTAAATTGCCATATTTGTACTGTATACACGCACACATTCACAGAAACTCACACCGGTGCTTGCTTCACCCTGTAGTGGCCTCTTACTCGTGCACTTTGAGGTAGGGGTTTATGAAGGATGTGTGAAGGTATGTTAGAACACTAATGAACATATTAGCTAGGCCAATCATCAGCTGTTGATTTAATTTATTCTGTCAGTCATCATGTACTGTACTTACACAGGTTTATTGCTTGAAGTTTTACAAAGGCAAAATATGAAATGGAACACATTCTCACCTTTCTTGAATTACGTTTACTTCCTGCCTTATAAAACTTTGCCCATACAACTTTTGTTTTTCTCCATTGCTGTTCTTCTAGCTCATAACTGTTTGTGTTATTGGGGTGAGAATCCTGATTGATATCCAAAGGGATGTTTTGAGTAGAAGCTAGAGGCCTTTTACTGTACTGTACCCATCAAGACCTCTGTAGTTTCGATATACTGTACAGATATTATTTTTAAAAATGTGTGCATAAATGTGGGAAAAAAACTCAACTCATCCCTCTCACGTGATGGTTGTCTGGATAGCTGTGAGAAGATGGTAGCAAATTAATATTGTACGTAAGAATTTAACACTAATCTTGCACTTTCTCCAAAAATGTTATTTTTTCATGATCCAATTACGCACATTCCTCGTGTTCAAGGAGCATATTAATTGTGAGGAATACTTTGAGGAATCAGAGTTCACTAGGAATTAGCAGAAAGGAACTAGCTAATAGGGTCAGGAGTTTCCCCAGGTCAGGTCCCAACCGGCTCGAAGGACCATGAAAACAACGCCCCATGAATAAGGTTGTCAGGGATTTGTACGGTCAGGGATAACTACTGCCCCCCAACCAGAGATTGCTTTGATGTTATGAGCTTGGGGAGAATGATTAAACCAATATAAAATTACTGTTGTTTTGTGTAAAAGTAAAATAACCTCTTTTTTTTTCTATGAACCACCGATAAATGGGATTAGATGCAGAGCACTTTTCACTGACTGTCCTAGGCTGAGTGATTTAAGAATGTGAGCGAGAGAATATGGCAATGCAACATTTTGCATATAAAAAGGTTGCCAATTAGCATAAAAGGACTGTAATATTTAATGCAATCAAACATTGGCCACTGTCATAGTGGCCAGGTTTGAAAATGGAGTCCTATTCAACTTTAAATCACTAGAACCTGTTTTTCCCCCTGTAAACTTAAATTGCTTTTGTAAACGTCAATATTTTATTAGCATTTAAATATGGGCACCGTCCTGTGGATGAAATAGGAGGACAACAGCCACGAGTTTAGCGTTTGTTATGTTCTCCTCCTCACACACAATTTGTAGCACTCTGGGAAAAGCTTTCTCATTTACTCTAATCTTTAGAAGTTTTCACATTTATTACTATATTGTATGCTCCTTTCTGTTATGTGCTCCTCAGAAAATGATGTTTTATTCTTGCAGTGGTATAGGAGTCCATGGTGAACTATTAATTTTCATTGTCTAACATGTAAATAGTATTTTTATTTATATATATAACCGTTCAAAAGTTTTTGGTCGCTTAGCAATGTCCTTGTTTTTGAAAGAATAGCTCATTTTTTGTCCATTTAAAATAACATAAAATTGATCAGAAATACAGTGTTAACATTGTTAATGTTGTAAATGACTAATGTAGCTGGAAACGGCAGGTTTGAATGGAATATCTACATAGGCGTACATAGGCCCATTATCAGCCACCATCACTTCTGTGTTCCAATGGCACGTTGTGTTGGCTGATTGATCATCAGAAAACCCTTTTGCAATTATGTTAGCACAGCTGAAAACTGTTGTTCTAATTAAAGAAGCAATCAAACTGTCCTTCTTTAGACTAGTTGAGTATCTGGAGCATCAGCATTTGTGGGTTCGATTACAAGCTCAAAATGGCCTGAATCTCGTCAGTCTATTCTTGTTCTGAGAAATTAAGGCTATTCCATGTGAGAAATTGCCAAGAAACTGAATATCTCATACAACGCTGTGTACTACTCCCTTCACAGAACAGTGCAAACTAGCTCTAACCAGAGGCCCTGGTGCACAACTGAGCAAAAGGACAAGTACATTAGTGTCTAGTCCGCAACTGGCAGCTTCATTATATAGTACCCGCAAAACACCAGTCTCAACGTCAGTGAAGAGGCGACTTCGGGATGCTGGCCTTCTAGGCAGAGTTGCAAAGAAAAAGCCATATCTCAGACTGGCCAATAAAAATAAAATATTAAGATGGGCAAAAGAACACAGACACTGGAAAGAGGAAGATTGGGGAAAAAAGTGTTATGGACAGACTAATCTAAGTTTGAGGTGTTCGGATCACAAAGAAGAACATTCGTGAGATGCAGAAAAAATGAAAAGATGCTGGAGGATTGCTTGACACCATCTGTCAAGCATGGTAGAGACAATGTGATAGTCTGGGGGTGCTTTGTTGGTGGTAAAGTGGGAGATTTGTCCTCTTGTCTTGCTTTATGCCAGCAGCATACCACCCTGCATACCACTGCTGCTGGCTTGCTTGTGAAGCTAAGCAGGGTTGGTCCTGGTCAGTTCTTGAATGGGAGACCAGATGCTGCTGGAAGTGGTGTTGGAGGGCCAATAGGAGGCACTCTTTCCTCTGGTCTAAAATAAATATCCCAATGCCCCAGAGCAGTGATTGGGGACACTGCCCTGTGTAGGGTGCCGTCTTTCGGATTGAACGTTCAACAGGTGTCCTGACTCTGAGGTCATTAAAGATCCCATGGCACTTATTGTAAGAGTAGGGGCGTTAACCCTGGTGTCTTGGCAAAATTCCCAACCTGGCCCTCAAACCATATCACAGTTACCTAATAATCCTCAGTATACAATTGGCTCATTAATCCCCCTCTCCCCTGTAACTATTCCCCAGGTTGTTGCTGCAAATGAGAATGTGTTCTCAGTCAATTTACCTGGTAAAATAACAGATAAATAAATAAAAAATGTAAAGGGGATCTTGAAGAAGGAAGGCTATCACTCCATTTTGCAACGCCATGCCATACCCTGTGAACGGTGCTTAATTGGAGCCAATTTCCTCCTACAACAGGACAATGACCCAAAGCACAGCTCCAAACTATGCAAGAACTATTTAGGGAAGAAGCAGTCAGCTGGTATTTTGTCAATAATGGAGTGGCCAGCACAGTCACCGGATCTCAACCCTATTGAGTTGTTGTGGGAGCAGCTTGACCGTATGGTATGTAAAAAGTGCCCATCAAACCAATCCAACTTGTGGGAGGTGCTTCAGTTAGCATGCGGTGAAATCTCTTCAGATTACCTCAACAAATTGACAACTAGAATGCCAAAGGTCTGCTAGGCTGTAATTGCTGCAAATGGAGGATTCTTTGACAAAAGCAAAGTTTGAAGGACACAATTATTTCATTTAAAAATCAATATTTATCATCTTGACTATAATTTCCAATTCATTTTGCAACTCATTTCATGTATGTTTTCATGGAAAACAAGGACATTTCTAAGTGACCCCAAACTTTTGAACGGTAGTGTATATATCTTAAATATGTGAGAAGTGTGAATGGGGTTTGTCTATATTTAACATTGTCATGTTTAACAACACTGCTTAAAAGCTTGAAAAGAAGATGCATTTTATTTTGTCATAATGTATGAATGTGAAGATTGAACTAATTGCAGTACTGCACTGTACCAGAGATGTGTGAGTTAAACAATTGTCCCCCTTGTGCTGTTCAATTACAATGTTTAGAGAGATGAGATGGTTGCCATATGATTTGAACCTATCCATGCAGAAAAACAAAACCAGTGACAAGTTATAGTGCCATATCCTGCCTTTAAATGTACGTTAAAAGTTCAACGTTCAATGTCTGCATGAGTCTGAGACCAAGCAACATTAGGCATCAGATTTTTGGGAGACATTTGAAAGAACAATAGTTGGCTACTCTGACAACAGGGAAGGAAGGCCTAGGTGGTCCCCCCGGTGCAGTCTGTGAATAATACTCCCCATGTTTTGGATGTCTTTCCCAGGACTTGCTTGTTATTACTGCTAAGACTGCAAACATTAAGAAGAGTAAAAGGGGAGTTACTCAGTGCTGCAATCCATCTATGACAGGAGGTCAATAAGGGCTTCCTCTTCTCTCTGCTCCTGCTCTCTCCAAAATAGTTCAACACTATGCAATCAATGGCCGTGCAGTTTAACCCCAATTCTTACACAGACTGGGGGAAATGTATTTTGTAATAAATATACAAAGAACGAGGTCTTAAGTTTGACTAGTGATATTGTACATATAGCACTACACACATCTCTTTATCCGAGTTAAATCAATATTTTGTGTATGCACTCCTGGTATGCTGTGTATAAACATTATTTGGTTAATAATAGTTTTAAAAAATGTCAATTAAAAACAGGTATGTGATGGGGATGATCCAATCGTGATTTTGTTGTGGTCTGGGGTAATTTAGCTCATGATATATTTTAGAAATAAAGACTTGCTGATATTGTATTATATTACCCTTTCCCCATTATTTTCACTCGTTTAGATTTGGCAGCAAATAATGATTTCTAGTGAATGTTTGGTTCATTGTTCAAGGACATTACTCATGGTTATGGGTGGGTGACCAGATTTGTTAAAGGTTCTATCTAACATTTTGTTGATAATTTCAACTATTGAAATAATATTATACCCATTGGGTTTTGAAGAATACAGCTAAGAAATACCTCAAATAGCTTAGTACTACTCTTACCTTATCATAACCAGTGTTTGACTTTGACTGAAAGACGGTACCTGCACTCATTTTTGTATTTGGGTGCTGGAATTGCATTATTTTTCAGCAGATTTTCTATTAGAAGTTCCGGAACTCATATATATACACAGAAGTATGTGGACGCCCCTTCAAATTAATGGATTTGGCTACTTCAGCCACACTCGTTGCTGACAAATGTATGCCATGCACAATGCCATGCAATCTCCATAGACAAACATTGCCAGTAGAGTGGCCTTCACTGAAGCGCACAGTGACCTTCAACATGGCACCGTCATAGGAATATAAGGCCACCTTTCCAACAAGTCAACCGCCAATCAAATCTGGGTTTGGCGGATGACAGGAGAACGCTACCTCCTACCAAGCATAGTGCCAACTGTAAAGTTTGGTGGAGGAGGAATCTGGGGCTGTTTTTCATAGTTATTTTTGCCCATGCTGCAAATGGCTATATCAGTCCACTAATAATAAATGCCCAGTGCCCTCAATTATCTTTAAAGATTTTTCAGGGTGTGCTGGAGCACCCCTACATCCGTTTGGCTCCTAGAGTAAACGGTAAACTGTTTCTGTTGCAAAACGTTTTGCAATAGAATCCGACTAATGAATACACCCCTGGCTAGGTAGCCCTTGGGAGAATCTCAATTGCATACTCGTGTCCTCTCTCCTTGCCTCCTCCTCAAAATCCATTGGATGAGAAAGCCAGAGGTCCTGCCCCTTTGACCTTCTCTTCCAATGGGTTTTGAGAATGAGATGAGCGCGGACACGAGGAGTATGCAATTCAGATTCTCCCCTTGTTTCATTACACTTTAATCATTTTTAATTTCATACACAAAACACTAGTCATACAGGAGGTATACTAGTCTAGTCACTAGTAATACAGGAGGTATACAAACAAACAAACATGCTAGGGGGTACAAATAATTACAGGTTATGGAAAGGCCTTAAAAGACAGACCTATTGACTGTTCTTACAGCTTTCTTATTAAAAAAATATAGAATGATCTTAATTTACTGTTCAAACTCCTTACAGGAAACAAGTGTTTTTTATTAGTGAATTTACATTTATGAATATACAATTTTTCCATTAAAATAGTTTTTCGTTAACCTTATTATAGTTAAGGACACCGAGCAGCACATTCTCCCATAATAAACAAGTCATCAAAAATATTATCAATTTTAAATCTACAAATATCTTGCTATCATTTATTTGCATGTAGACAATGTCAAAATTAATGCAAAACTGTTTCTGGACGCTCATCACAAAAAGTACAGTTAGTGTTAATGTCTTTTTTGAGTTTCTTCAGGTAACGATTCGTAGGGTAATATTTATGGTTTGACCTTTCACTACACTTTGAAAATACATTTTTTAACAAGATCAGCTTTAAAACCATAGCTTTCTGATTAATTAATCTCATGAGATACAGTTGTTTGCATCATCTCGTATTGCTTCTTTAATTGTTTTTGCGTTAAAATAATCTTTATTTCATATTCAATGGGCTATATTGTAAACAGAGGATTAACGTCAGTACATTACATCACGTATATATTTGACACTTTCCATGCTCTGGCATGACTGTTTCCACCAATCACAGCACCCAAAGGAAACAATAACGTCATATGTGTATCCTGGGGCCTCCTTCCTTTCAAAAAAACAAAACGATTAAAAAAATAATGGTGTCGCACCGCCCTTTTATTTAGCAATTAGCCAGCAACTACCCCCCCGGTGATTTTATACTAGCTTTTGAGATAATCGACGCCGTTGCTGAGGCCCACGAAGGATTTGAAAGGTAATGCAGCTTCTCAATGACTTGACCGCCTGCATATATATTAGCTATGTACTCAGCTTTAAATTGAGCAATGGTTTGCTTTGTTGCTAATCATTTAATGGCGGCTCCCTTTCCGTCTCCTCGTCGTTGTCGAAGGGAAGGTGGCGGTATTGCTGACGTCTATTGACGCGGGTACTTGCGTGCCAGTGACTCGGTATTACACAAATTCGCTCATTGTCCAAAAGCAAATACAGTGCGAGTCAGCTCGCTACAAGGCATATGAGACCTGGAGAAATGTTAAGAATATAATCTGGTTTATTCACCAACGGCAATGTTTAGCAAGTCAACTAACGTTACGCAGTTTGCTGACTGACACGTTACCCGGCCTAATTTGACAAATTGGCTAACGTTAATGTTAGCTAGCGAACGTATTCAAATGAGAGGATACTGTCTAACTTGTCCTTAGCCAACGCTGCAGTTAGCTAGTTCCGGTAACGTTACCTAGTTAGCAATGTTTAGCTACTTATCTAACATTTCCACAGTTAGTCTTTAGGTTTAGTGCTGTCAGCAACTTAGCTAGCTAGTTAGTAACCGTACTGAATTTCAAATCAAAGTGGATTAGTCACATGCGCCGAATACAATCGGTGTAACCCTTACAATGAAACGCTTACTTACTAGCCCCTAACCAACAATGCAATTAAAATTTTAAAAAACGAATACGGAAAAAAAGTAGCAAATAATTAAACAGCAGCAGTAAAATAATAGCGAGACTATATACAGGAGTGCACCGGTTAGTGATGCACCGATATGACATTTTTGACCAATAGAGAAACTATATTAATATTTTTTACTTTTAAGCATTCTAGTACAGTTAAATAGTTAAAACACACGGACGCAGCGGTCTAAGGCACTGCATCTCAGTGCAAGATTTGAATCCAGACTGTATCACATTTGTCAGTGATTGGGAGTCCTGTTGGGCTGTGCACAATTGACCCAGCGTCATCCGGGTTTGGCCGTCATTGTAAATAAGAATTTGTTCTTAACCGACTTGCCTCCTTAAATAAAGGTTACCCACACACACACACACACTGACCAAAAATGTATTTTGTTGGCATTTATGTATGTCCCCATTACCAGTAAAACCTAATCCAACCTCATTTATTTCACTTACTTGCTGTGCTGTTTCATTGTTAATTTTTTCAGTTGTTTCATTCTCAACCCGAATTTCTATGAATGCAGTTTGGGTCTTTGTGTGTCAAAACACATACATGTCAAATAACACTATTTGATGTGTCATATAAGCTTGTTGACCAATCAGGACCAGAATATGACTGCACGTCACATAATTTAATGTGTTAATGTTTTTTTTAAATGTAGTTATTACTAGAGGTCGACCGATTAATCGGAATGGCCGATTAATTAGGGCCGATTTCAAGTTTTCATAACAATCGGAAATCTGTATTTTTGGACACCGATTTGGACGATTTAAAAAAAATATTTTTTTATGTAACTTTTTTTTACACCTTTATTTAACTAGGCAAGTCTTTTAAGAACACATTCTTATTTTCAATGACAGCCTCGGAACGGTGGGTTAACTGCCTTGTTCAGGGGCAGAAAACAGATTTGTACCTTGTCAGCTCAGGGGTTCAATCTTGCAACCTTACAATTAACTAGTCCAACTCTCTAACCACATGCCTCTCATTGCACTCCACGAGGAGCCTGCCTGCTACGTGAATGCAGCAAGAAGCCAGGGTAAGTTGCTAGCTAGCATTAAACTTATCTTATAAAAAACAATCAATCATAATCACTAGTTAACTACACATGGTTGATGATATTACTAGTTTATCTAGGGTGTCCTGCGTGCATATACAGTGGGGCAAAAAAGTAGTCAGCCACCAATTGTGCAAGTTCTCCCACTTAAAAAGATGAGAGGCCTGTAATTTTCATCATAGGTACACTTCAACTATGACAGACAAAATCAGAAGAAAAAAATCCAGAAAATCACATTGTAGGATTTTTAATGAATTTATTTGCAAATTATGGTGGAAAATAAGTATTTGGTCAATAACAAAAGTTTATCTCAATACTTTGTTATATACCCTTTGTTGGCAATGACAGAGGTCAAACGTTTTCTGTAAGTCTTCACAAGGTTTTCACACACTGTTGCTGGTATTTTGGCCCATACCTCCATGCAGATCTCCTCTAGAGCAGTGATGTTTTGGGGCTGTTGCTGGGCAACACTGACTTTCAACTCCCTCCAAAGATTTTCTATGGGGTTAAGATCTGCAGACTGGCTAGGCCACTCCAGGACCTTGAAATGCTTCTTACGAAGCCACTCCTTTGTTGCCCGGGCGGTGTGTTTGGGATCATTGCCATGCTGAAAGACCCAGCCATGTTTCACCTTCAAACTACACAAGAACTCACTACTATAATGGTTCAGAAGACAAAATTGCTAAACTCATGTTTACATCTCAATAAAATAAAACACAGTCTGCATGTTCCTCAAAAAACAATTACTGATGGAAAAAGTTCCTGGTGGTATCTGATTTTAAGTGCCAAGGCGTCATACTTGATTCCAACCTTTCTTTTAAAAAGCAAATAAAAAAGGAAATCAAATAACCAAATTCAACCTAGCTAATTTCCCAAAACATATGAAATTGTTTTGACTATTGCGGTAACAACACTATAATTAAAATCTATGATACTCCCCCACTTAACATACTAGTTTACAAGTTTGGCCCAAACTTGCTTTTCAACATTCATACCCATTCAGTCTTCTACCAACAGGCTCCCATACTACTCAACCAGCAATCAACTTTAATGACCTGACATTGTTCACTTAAAGGAAAACATACTATAATGTTAGACTACATGAACTTTCCTGCTCAAATTAACTGGTGTTACTTAAACAATCAAACCAAGAATCAATAACCATCAGAATCCATTCTCACAATGTTTTACAATTCAAACTTTCAGATCTCCCTTTCTTACAGCCAAATAAAACCCAATCAACATCTCGCAATCATAATTGTACTGCCAGAAGTACAGAAAAAGAGTGTACCTGAACAACGGTCAAAACAATTAGAGTAAGGTTATTGTATATTCAAACTAATAACACAAATTTACGTTATTCTACAACAATCTACCTGCCTCCAGCAACTTACCCTGACAATTAGTAGCCAACATAGCAACGAACTCTTTCATACTTTCAGCTCAACTTAGCCGATTCCTTTTTTACCATTGGGCAAAAATATATAACCCCTCGCATTTCAACATTTTTCCTTACCTCTGTCAGATTTAAAACCCAACTTTATAACTTCCTCTTCTCTTTGCTCTTCACACTTATGAAATGTATCCTATTTCTTTAAAAATAAACACACGCAGTGCCAAAATTATAACATTCGTCAGTCAATCTATAAGAATGACAATCATTTCGGTAATCACTTTCTATCGCCATCATCTCTCCGCTATTATTCAGAATTTCTTTAATTTAGGTAACTGTCTTCTCTATTGATACAGTAATTTAAATACGACTCAATTCTCAATACATTATTCCAGCAGATAATTTAGTGAACAGACATCGTCTTGCATCAGAATTCGTTTCGTTATTATTTTAAGTTGAATTAGTCCTTAACGTAGGTGACTCTGCTAGCTAGCCAACAGCTAGCCAACGCTAGCCAACGTCTTCTGTATAGAACTCAACTACCCGGTTGCATTCACAGGTTGTATCACATTTTCACTTCATTTCATTACAGTACAACGGTTTGATTTGTTTGATCGTAGCTAGCTACTTAGCTAGCTACATAGCCGTCTTTGTATCAAAGATAATTGTGTAGTCTAGAGCGATTTTCTAGGTTCGCTAGCCATCTATTGTCGTTCTTTTAACGCAACGTAACGTAAACAACACTGCTAGCTAGCCTGCTAGCCCCCGAATAGCAACACTGCAGAAACTATTACACTCAACGGAATGACTTGATTAGTGTAGTGTCAACAACGCACCCACTGCCAGCTGGCCTACTTCAGCAGTACTGTATCATTTTAATCATTTTAGTCAATAAGATTCTTGCTACGTAGCTTAACTTTCTGAACATTCGAGACGTGTAGTCCACTTGTCATTCCAATCTCCTTTGCATTAGCGTAGCCTCTTCTGTAGCCTGTCAACTATGTGTCTGTTTATCCCTGTTCTCTCCTCTCTGCACAGACCATACAAACGCTCCTCACCGCGTGGCCGCGGCCACCCTACTCTGGTGGTCCCAGCGCGCACGACCCACGTGGAGTTCCAGGTCTCCGGTAGCCTCTGGAACTGCCAATCTGCGGTCAACAAGGCAGAGTTCATCTCAGCCTATGCCTCCCTCCAGTCCCTCGACTTCTTGGCACTGACGGAAACATGGATCACCACAGACAACACTGCTACTCCTACTGCTCTCTCTTCGTCCGCCCACGTGTTCTCGCACACCCCGAGAGCGTCTGGTCAGCGGGGTGGTGGCACCGGGATCCTCATCTCTCCCAAGTGGTCATTCTCTCTTTCTCCCCTTACCCATCTGTCTATCGCCTCCTTTGAATTCCATGCTGTCACAGTTACTAGCCCTTTCAAGCTTAACATCCTTATCATTTATCGCCCTCCAGGTTCCCTCGGAGAGTTCATCAATGAGCTTGATGCCTTGATAAGCTCCTTTCCTGAGGACGGCTCACCTCTCACAGTTCTGGGCGACTTTAACCTCCCCACGTCTACCTTTGACTCTTTCCTCTCTGCCTCCTTCTTTCCACTCCTCTCCTCTTTTGACCTCACCCTCTCACCTTCCCCCTACTCACAAGGCAGGCAATACGCTCGACCTCATCTTTACTAGATGCTGTTCTTCCACTAACCTCACTGCAACTCCCCTCCAAGTCTCCGACCACTGCCTTGTATCCTTTTCCCTCTCGCTCTCATCCAACACCTCCCACACTGCCCCTACTCGGATGGTATCGCGCCGTCCCAACCTTCGCTCTCTCTCCCCCGCTACTCTCTCCTCTTCCATCCTATCATCTCTTCCCTCCGCTCAAACCTTCTCCCACCTATCTCCTGATTCTGCCTCCTCAACCCTCCTCTCCTCCCTCTCTGCATCCCTTGACTCTCTATGTCCCCTATCCTCCAGGCCGGCTCGGTCCTCCCCTCCCGCTCCGTGGCTCGATGACTCATTGCGAGCTCACAGAACAGGGCTCCGGGCAGCCGAGCGGAAATGGAGGAAAACTCGCCTCCCTGCGGACCTGGCATCCTTTCACTCCCTCCTCTCTACATTTTCCTCCTCTGTCTCTGCTGCTAAAGCCACTTTCTACCACGCTAAATTCCAAGCATCTGCCTCTAACCCTAGGAAGCTCTTTGCCACCTTCTCCTCCCTCCTGAATCCTCCGCCCCCTCCCCCCTCCTCCCTCTCTGCAGATGACTTCGTCAACCATTTTGAAAAGAAGGTCGACGACATCCGATCCTCGTTTGCTAAGTCAAACGACACCGCTGGTTCTGCTCACACTGCCCTACCCTGTGCTCTGACCTCTTTCTCCCCTCTCTCTCCAGATGAAATCTCGCGTCTTGTGACGGCCGGCCGCCCAACAACCTGCCCGCTTGACCCTATCCCCTCCTCTCTTCTCCAGACCATTTCCGGAGACCTTCTCCCTTACCTCACCTCGCTCATCAACTCATCCCTGACCGTTGGCTACGTCCCTTCCGTCTTCAAGAGAGCGAGAGTTGCACCCCTTCTGAAAAAACCTACACTCGATCCCTCCGATGTCAACAATTACAGACCAGTATCCCTTCTTTCTTTTCTCTCCAAAACTCTTGAACGTGCCGTCCTTGGCCAGCTCTCCCGCTATCTCTCTCTGAATGACCTTCTTGATCCAAATCAGTCAGGTTTCAAGACTAGTCATTCAACTGAGACTGCTCTCCTCTGTATCACGGAGGCGCTCCGCACTGCTAAAGCTAACTCTCTCTCCTCTGCTCTCATCCTTCTAGATCTATCGGCTGCCTTCGATACTGTGAACCATCAGATCCTCCTCTCCACCCTCTCCGAGTTGGGCATCTCCGGCGCGGCCCACGCTTGGATTGCGTCCTACCTGACAGGTCGCTCCTACCAGGTGGCGTGGCGAGAATCTGTCTCCTCACCACGCGCTCTCACCACTGGTGTCCCCCAGGGCTCTGTTCTTGGCCCTCTCCTATTCTCGCTATACACCAAGTCACTTGGCTCTGTCATAACCTCACATGGTCTCTCTTATCATTGCTATGCAGACGACACACAATTAATCTTCTCCTTTCCCCCTTCTGATGACCAGGTGGCGAATCGCATCTCTGCATGTCTGGCAGACATATCAGTGTGGATGACGGATCACCACCTCAAGCTGAACCTCGGCAAGACGGAGCTGCTCTTCCTCCCGGGGAAGGACTGCCCGTTCCATGATCTCGCCATCACGGTCGACAACTCCATTGTGTCCTCCTCCCAGAGCGCCAAGAACCTTGGCGTGATCCTGGACAACACCCTGTCGTTCTCAACTAACATCAAGGCGGTGGCCCGTTCCTGTAGGTTCATGCTCTACAACATCCGCAGAGTACGACCCTGCCTCACACAGGAAGCGGCGCAGGTCCTAATCCAGGCACTTGTCATCTCCCGTCTGGATTACTGCAACTCGCTGTTGGCTGGGCTCCCTGCCTGTGCCATTAAACCCCTTCAACTCATCCAGAACGCCGCAGCCCGTCTGGTGTTCAACCTTCCCAAGTTCTCTCACGTCACCCCGCTCCTCCGTTCTCTCCACTGGCTTCCAGTTGAAGCTCGCATCCGCTACAAGACCATGGTGCTTGCCTACGGAGCTGTGAGGGGAACGGCACCTCAGTACCTCCAGGCTCTGATCAGGCCCTACACCCAAACAAGGGCACTGCGTTCATCCACCTCTGGCCTGCTCGCCTCCCTACCACTGAGGAAGTACAGCTCCCGCTCAGCCCAGTCAAAACTGTTCGCTGCCCTGGCCCCCCAATGGTGGAACAAACTCCCTCACGACGCCAGGACAGCGGAGTCAATCACCACCTTCCGGAGACACCTGAAACCCCACCTCTTTAAGGAATACCTAGGATAGGTTAAGTAATCCCTCTCACCCCACCCCCCCCTAAGTTTTAGATGCACTATTGTTAAGTGACTGTCCCACTGGATGTCATAAGGTGAATGCACCAATTTGTAAGTCGCTCTGGATAAGAGCGTCTGCTAAATGACTTAAATGTAAATGTAAAATGTAGTCTATCAATTTAACCTAAACAATCTATTGTAAACGTTAAATTTATCCCTTCTATCAATTTGAACCAAACAAGCTATTAAAACGTTCAGTTTATATCTTATACAAACATTAGCGACCATAACTTTCCAGGCAAAACATACAAATCGATTATTTACAATCAAAAACTCAGAATTCAGTTAGCGCATTGACTGGGAACGGAACCCCGGCCTCCTGCGTGGCAGGCGAGAGTTCTACCATTGAACCACCATTGCTATGCGAAAAGCTAAAATTCTCTGCAAATAAACCCACTTTACAAGTAAAATCAAGACACGTCACTATCGGCAATTCCCGGAAAACTAACAGCCCAAATTTAATAGTACAAACGTTACTCCAGCTATGATTCTCAAATTCCAAATGAATAGATTAGCAATCAAAGAATAAAGTCGACAGTTAATGACTAGGAAACAGATATTGCACCTTTTAATAAAATTAGATTGTTTACTTATGCAACGTATTTCAATTACTTTACTACATCACATTAATCACGCAATGATAATTAGTTTGATGGAAAACCTTAGGCTTTGTACGACATTATAAATTACATCGAGATTCCCTCTTAATTCTCTCTAACTTTATTCAGTTTATTCAATAAATCCCGCAACTTCTCTCATACTGGGAAGAAAAAATATAACATGTTCAGACCTTGAGGGCAGTTTAATTTCAAATGTTTCACCCAGACGGAGATAATCCTATATGCGTTTTATAGTTACATCGTTAGGGTAAGATAACCATTTAAAATACCAACTCAAAATCTACGTACGTCTACGAATGGGTGGTTTAAATTTTATCTAATTATTCTCGGCATTACTTTATCAAATCTCTAGTAATTGATTATACACACATACAATTTATCATAATTTCAAATAATTCACAGAATCCATATAAAACTTAAGAAATCTTAGGTACTCACACAGAACTTTAAGGATCACCCACACAGAACATCAGAACATAAAAAGTTTCCCCACACAGAGTCAACCTACCCCGCTCACACAGAACGGTCCAACAACTATTACCTAGTGAACGGTCCGACAACTATTACCTAGTGATCCCATAACAAAATACTCACACAGAGTAACCCAGGGCATACCTGGCTAGCACATTTAAAATTGGAATTGGAATTTGGAATTCACCACCTCTGAGGGTCACTTAAGACAATCACACAGACACACAGAATGAGGTCATTCTTCCAATAGGGCTTCACGAAGTGCTGTGTTTCATCTAGAATACACAGTCCCCTGGCCCTCACCCCACAGACCGCACCAATCCCCACTGTGATCAATTCAGTGTCAGGACGGCTCTTGGTCACTCGCAACCGGACAGTGGCAGAGTATCTTTTGAGTCCACCAAACCTCAGATTACTCTCCCCTGACTCAGCCCTGCTTACGCCGCCAAGGTGCCTTCCTGACAAAAGAATTCACGCTCAGAGTATACGTAACAGGCATATTTAAAAAATAAAATAAAAATATTTTGAAATACTTGACTTCAAATCTGTGTGTGGTTCGCTCACCTTTTTCTTTAAAAAAAAGCTCAGTTCGAGATATGGTATCCACTCGGCTCGCTTCCTCTCAGATCAAAGGTTGGTCCATCTGCTTCGTTCCCGAAGTGTGGTTTCCCTAAGATCCCAAGTTTGGGGGATCCCTCGTTCACGATTTATTTACCTAGATCGTCAGGAACGGTCACCGAGTGAAGATTCACACCCCCTCCTCGTCGCCAAATGTCGTGGAAATTTCCTGTATTTACCAAATCATGAGAGCAAACCACACACAAGTCAGAGTTATCATAAAGTCCATCTTTAATTATATGAGCTCCATCACAACTCTGTGACTCTCAGATCAATTCAGTGTCTATAAATGAATTCTCTGAGAGTCCTTACACATTGCAACTGAGATCCTTTATAGCAAAGACACACATAGCCAGACAGCATTGGCTATAAATTATCGTTCAGCTTTGTCTCCTAAACTATGTTCTTATCTCGCTCTCAGGACCATAAAACAAAACCTATCAACAGGCATATATCAAATACACCTCCTTGACAAGATCACAGAGACACAGTGACACAGTAACTGGCACACAGACATTGTGGAGCCAAGAGATAATTGGTTTAAAAGATATGTTTACATATGAAGACAATCTTGACCCCTCCCCTCTCTGCGGCCCAAGTAACTGACCCCATGTCAGAGAACAGATAACTGCAACCGGCCAACAGTATTATCCAAAAATAGACATTCTGATGAGAAGTAACTCACAAGCATATCATGAAAATAAAACATCTATGTTACCCAACTAATTCTGATTATTCCCTGATACCGGTGAAAAACTTCCCCACAGCATGATGCTGCCACCACCATACTTCACCGTAGAGATGGTGCCAGGTTTCCTCCAGACGTGAACTCCATTCCACATCAAGTAACTATGCAAGCAGTAAAATTAGATTTGGAAAAACACTTATGGAACAGCTGGGACTGTGAAGCAACACTAACATTGGCTCAGACACATGCATACACACACTCACACACAATAACATATGCACTATACGTTGTCATGACGTTGGCCTCTTTGGGTATAGCAATCCCACCCCCCTCTCCCTGCCTCCCCCTTTCCTCCTTCAATTAGGTTGCTGTGGTTAGAGAGATGTCGTAAATTCCTGAGAATCTCCTCATGGACACACAGTAGAGAGAGAGTAGACTTTCATGTAGAACAAAGGAAATCCTTCCACCTCACAGAACTTGAGGTATGAACAAATGTAATGTTCCGGAGAAAGTATAAAAGATCGGTGAAGAATCCAGCTACGAACTGGTCTGTTTGTTACAACTTGGGAAGCTCATGGGAGACGGTGTGGCCACATTACCATAACGCCGTTTATATAATAGCTTCAGATATGAGGTTTACATCTAATTGTTGTATACGATGAATGTGTGAGTATGATACTATTTGTATAATATGATTGTGGGCTGTTTAATGAAGAAAAATACAACTCCCTTTTGATTTGAACTAAATCAGATGACCGACCCCGAGCCCAGTTAGGGTCAGACATCCTGGGACAGCCCTTTTCTGCCATTCCAAACAACAAAAAGCTTTGAGAAATTATCACCAGACCATGTTTCTCTCAATCACAGGAGTACAAAGGTTGTAGACCATTGCTGAATCTTTTAACCATACCACGTGGTTAAACTCTTAGACTATAGATACCGACAGAATGAGAACAAGTCTTTGATATTAATTACTAGTCTGCAGCTAGGAATTACTAGTCTGCAGCTAGGTATCATTGAACTCGAAGAACGACAACTGCCGAAACATCCATTCTATAACAAATGTCACTCTGAACAATCCCCTCTAACCACAACCGAGAGAGAGAAAGATGGACAATTCTACAAAAGACACAATCTTTTCACCAGCGATCAAGACGCCACACTGAGCGTAAATATATCTATTGATTGCAATTGTTCTCGAATGAGTGAGTGTTCATGTGCAAAGGATTAGCATTTCAATTGTTATAGTTATCACTTTGTAGTGACTTCTTAGTTGACCCCTTCTTAGTCGAAATCGTGCACAATTATCAGTTTCTCATTAGGTTTATGTCGCCCATTCATTGTCAGTTAGAGACACAGTAGGACCCAAAAGCATAATCAGTGCTCTAACTCCCCCTAGTCTGGAGCAATGAAGTGGTGACGCAGGGTACTTTACTAAACCACAAATTACCTTTAAATCCCGCAGCATAATCGCACAACTTTTAGTGGAGAAACCACTGTAGATACTGTGAATCCAGGTGTACATATATATATATATTTAATTATATATATATATATATATATATATATATATATATATATATATATATATATTTAATTATATTTATTGAGCTAGACAGTTAGCCAAAACTCTGGTAGGCTATTTTTCATCCTACAGTTTGTTCTCATTTATTTGTATCATGTCTCTCTTGTCGCTCTGCAGCTGACATGTGGGCAATATGTGTGGAACATCTAATCAAACAAATGTCACATGCTTCATAAACAGGCCTATACTAACAGTGAAATGCTTACTTACGGCTCTTCCCGTTAATGCAGAGAGAAATAATCTAAAGAGAATAACACAAGGAAAAAATAGACAATAATTAAGGGAGTTTAATAGGCACATGCACAGGGTTGCAGATTCAATTATAGGGTGCAGTGAAATTCTCCAATGTAGGACAAAGTGAAACAAAACAAATATAATAGAAATTGTGTGTTTTTAAATAAATTATACAGGGTACTGAATTGATTTGCAGGGGTATGCGGTAATTGAGGTAGATGTGCACATATAGGTGACTAGGCAACAGGATATAAAATAAGCAGTAGCAGCAGTGTATGTGATGAGTCAAATGAGTTAGTCCAGGTAGCTATTTGGTTAACTATTTAGCAGTCATATGGCTTTAGGGTAGAAGCTGTTCAGGGTCCTGTTGGTTCCAGAATTGTTGCATCATCATTGCGTGCCGTTCTGGATGGCAGGAAGCTCGGCCCCAGTGATGTACTGGGCCGTATGCACTACCCTCTGTAGCGTCTTGCATTCGAATGCCAAGCAGTTGCCATACCAAGTGATGATGCAACTAGTCAAGATGCTCTCAGTGGTGCAGCTGTAGTGCTTTTTGAGGATCTGAGGGCCCATGCCAAATCTTATAAGCCTCCTGAGGACAAATGCGATGTCATGCCTTATTCACGACTGTGTTGGCGTGTGTGGACCATGTTAATTTCTTGGTGATGTGGACACTTGAAGCTCTCAACCCGCTCCACTACAGCCCCGTCGATGTGGATGGGGGTGTGCTCGGCACTCTGTTTCCTGTAGTCCATGATCAATCAAATGTATTTATAATGCCCTTTTTACATCAGCCGATGTCAAAGTGCTATACAGAAACCCAGCCATAAACCCTGAACAGCAAGCAATGCAGATGTAGAAGCATGGTGGCTAGGAAAAACTCCCTTGTGCCTTTGTCTTGCTAACGTTAAGGGAAAGGTTGTTGCCCTGGCACGACACTGCCAGGTCATTGACCTCCTCCCTATAGGCTGTCTCATCGTCTGTGATCAGGCCTACCAATGTCATGTCGTCAGAAAACTTAATCATGGTTTTGGAGTTGTGCATGGCCATGCATTCGTGGGTGAACAGTACAGGAGGGGACTAAGCACGTACCCATGAGGGTCAGCATGGCGGATGTGTTGTTACCTACCCTCACCACCAGGGGCGGCCTGTCAGAAAGTCCAGGATATAGTTGCAGAGGGAGGTGTTCAGTCCCAGGGTTCTTAGCTTAGTGATGAGCTTGAAGGGCACTATGGTGTTGAACGCTGAGCTGTAGTCAATGAACAGCATTCTCACATACTGTAGGCGTTCCTGTTATCCAGGTGGGAGGTGGAGTGCAATAGAGATTGCGTCATCTTAGGACTGGGCGGTATACCTTTTTAATTTACTATATACCGGTATTGATGCAGGAACCGGTTTAGGTTTTTACCTTACCTTCTATAACAGTATTTCAATGTTTATTTTGTTAACTGTGATATGTAACTCCGGCGCATGTAATGTCCTTTTTTTATAGTTTACTCCGATGGCTACTTGAGTTGTATTTTTCCCTCTCCTCCTGCTGCCTGCTGCTTCCCACACCAAGCCCTGCCCCCTGTCACTCAAGGAGTGAGCACATTCTTGCTGTTCATTCTGGAGTCTGCATGGTCAGATGCAGAAAGATGGTGACATCGATGCTGCTTTCTACAAGCCATCTACAATTACACTTAGTTTGTGTTTCTTACTGTCTGCAAACTATTGTCTGTTTATTTTTTTAGCTAGTTTTAGCTCAAATAAATTGTTAGCCGCTAATGCTGATCACTAGTTAGTACATTTAGTAAGTTAGCTAGCCAACTAAGTCAGAGCAAACTGAGCTAGCCAATACAGCCTTGTACCTGTGCTTGTGTAGGCTTAGATAAGCATGTTTGTGCAACGGTATCTTCCAAATCAGGGAGGAATAGGCAAAGCATGAATGTGTTAGCTAGCTAGCTACAAGAGGTAAGAAAACAACATGTGATGTAACATTAATTTGGGTCCCCTGGAAACCCTGACCAACACTTTGGTTCCTAAACTGTCAATAATTCCTCCCTGACTTATTAATTCGTGGTCATGTCAAATGTATTTAAACTGCTACCCACTATTTTCCAACTATAGAATTGGATTAATAATTATATTTCCATGATTCTAACATTTCACCAATTAACTAGTCCTATATTTTTTGCCCATACTATGCATCTCTGTGGGGCACCAGTGTGGAAATGATAAAAGTGCAGAAATATATAAATTATTTGTGTTTTATTTGTATAAATATTTTTTGTTGTTGGATTGAGCTGTATAAAACAAAGAATGAAGAAAGCCCTATTTGAAATCACTTATTTGTGTTCCACCCTATGGTCATGAACTACTTAAGCATATTTATACATTTTTTATTATTTAAAAAAAACATAGCGTACTGTAAAAACATTTGAAGAATGTGATATTTTTGGCCATATTGCCCAGCTCTATGTCATCTGTGGATCTGTTGGGGAGGTATTCCAATTGGAATATGTCCAGGTTGTCTGGAATGATGGTGTTGATGTGAGTTATGACCAGCCTTTCAAAGCATTTCATGGCTACAAATGGGCGTGCTACGGGGCTAGTCATTTAGACGGGTTACCTTGGCGTTGTTGGGCACAGGGACTATGGTGGTCTACTTGAAACATGTATGTATTACAGAGAGGGTCAGGGAGAAGTTGAAAATGTCAGTGAAGACACTTGCCAGCTGATCAGCGCATGCTCTGAGTATGTGTCCTGGTAATCCATCTGGCCTTTCGGCCGCATCGTCCTCTCATGCATGGTTCAGTGTTGTGTGCTTCGAAGCGAGCATAGAAGACATTTACAGTGCCTTGCGAAAGTATTCGGCCCCCTTGAACTTTGCGACCTTTTGCCACATTTCAGGCTTCAAACAAAGATATAAAACTGTATTTTTTTGTGAATCAACAACAACTGGGACACAATCATGAAGTGGAACGACATTTATTGGATATTTCAAACTTTTTTAACAAAACAAAAACTGAAAAATTGGGCGTGCAAAATTATTCAGCCCTTTTACTTTCAGTGCAGCAAACTCTCCAGAAGTTCAGTGAGGATCTCTGAATGATCCAATGTTGACCTAAATGACTAATGATGATAAATACAATCCACCTGTGTGTAATCAAGTCTCCGTATAAATGCACCTGCACTGTGATAGTCTCAGAGGTCCGTTAAAAGCGCAGAGAGCATCATGAAGAACAAGGAACACACCAGGCAGGTCCGAGATACTGTTGTGAAGAAGTTTAAAGCCGGATTTGGATACAAAAAGATTTCCCAAGCTTTAAACATCCCAAAGAGCACTGTGCAAGCGATAATATTGAAATGGAAGGAAGGAGTATCAGACCACTGCAAATCTACCAAGACCTGGCCGTCCCTCTAAACTTTCAGCTCATACAAGGAGAAGACTGATCAGAGATGCAGCCAAGAGGCCCATGATCACTCTGGATGAACTGCAGAGATCTACAGCTGAGGTGGGAGACTCTGTCCATAGGACAACAATCAGTCGTATATTGCACAAATCTGGCCTTTATGGAAGAGTGGCAAGAAAGCCATTTCTTAAAGATATCCATAAAAAGTGTCGTTTAAAGTTTGCCACAAGTCACCTGGGAGACACACCAAACATGTGGAAGAAGGTGCTCTGGTCAGATTAAACCAAAATTGAACTTTTTGGCAACAATGCAACACGTTATGTTTGGCGTAAAAGCAACACAGCTCATCACCCTGAATACACCATCCCCACTGTCAAACATGGTGGTGGCAGCATCATGGTTTGGGCCTGCTTTTCTTCAGCAGGGACAGGGAAGATGGTTAAAATTGATGGGAAGATGGATGGAGCCAAATACAGGACCATTCTGGAAGGAAACCTGATGGAGTCTGCAAAAGACCTGAGACTGGGACGGAGATTTGTCTTCCAACAAGACAATGATCCAAAACATAAAGCAAAATCTACAATGGAATGGTTCAAAAATAAACATATCCAGGTGTTAGAATGGCCAAGTCAAAGTCCAGACCTGAATCCAATCGAGAATCTGTGGAAAGAACTGAAAACTGTTCACAAATGCTCTCCATCCAACCTCACTGAGCTCGAGCTGTTTTGCAAGGAGGAATGGGAAAAAATGTCAGTCTCTCGATGTGCAAAACTGATAGAGACATACCCCAAGCGACTTACAGCTGTAATCGCAGCAAAAGGTGGCGCTACAAAGTATTAACTTAAGGGGGCTGAATAATTTTGCACACCCAATTTTTCAGGTTTTGATTTGTTTAAAAAGTTTGAAATATCCAATAAATGTCGTTCCACTTCATGATTGTGTCACACTTGTTGATTCTTCACAAAAAAAATACAGTTTTATATCTTTGTTTGAAGCCTGAAATGTGGCAAAAGGTCGCAAAGTTCAAGGGGGCCGAATACTTTCGCAAGGCACTGTATCTTGTCTGATAGGCTCACCTCACTGGGCAGGTCTAAGCTGGTTTTCCATTTGTAATCGATGATGGATGTGGTGGGTTCTTGCAGACTGATGAGCGTACGAGCCGGGATAGTATGATTCGATCATAGTCCTGTATTAATGCTTTGCCTGTTTGATTGCTCATCGGAGGTCATAGTGGGATTTCTTGTAAGTGTCCGGATTGGAGTCCCACTCCTTGAAAGCAGCAGCTCTAGCCTTTAGCTCAGTGCGGCTGTTGCCTGTAATCCGTGGCTTCTGGTTAGGATATGTACAGTGGGGCAAAAAAAGTATTTAGTCAGCCACCAATTGTGCAAGTTCTCCCACTTAAAAAGATGAGGCCTGTAATTCTCATCATAGGTACACTTTAACTATGTCAGACAAAATAACAAAAAATCCAGAAAATCACATTGTAGGATTTTTTTATGAATTTATTTGCAAATTATGGTGGAAAATAAGTATTTGGTCAATAACAAAATTTTCTCAATACTTTGTTGGCAATGACAGAGGTCAAACGTTTCACAAGGTTTTCACACACTGTTGCTGGTATTTTGGCCCATTCCTCCATGCAGATCTCCTCTAGAGCAGTGATGTTTTGGGGCTGTTGCTGGGCAACACGGACTTTCAACTCCCTCCAAAGATTTTCTATGGGGTTGAGATCTGGAGACTGGCTAGGCCACTCCAGGACCTTGAAATGCTTCTTACGAAGCCACTCCTTCGTTGCCCGGGCGGTGTGTTTGGGATCATTTTAATGCTGAAAGACCCAGCCACGTTTAATCTTCAATGCCCCATTCATTCTTTCCTTTACATGGATCAGTCATCCTGGTCCCGTTGCAGAAAAACAGCCCCAAAGCATGTTTCCACCCCTATGCTTCACAGGTGTTCTTTGGATGCAACTCAGCATTCTTTGTCCTCCAAACACAACGAGTTGAGTTTACCCAAAAGTTATATTTTGGTTTCATCTGACCATATGACATTCTCCCAATCTTCTTCTGGATCATCCAAAAATGCTCTCGAGCAAACTTCAGACGGGCCTGGACATGTACTGGCTTAAGCAGGGGGACACATCTGGCACTGCAGGATTTGAGTCCCTGGTGGTGTAGTGCGTTACTGATGGTAGGCTTTGTTACTTTGGTCCCAGCTCTCTGCAGGTCATTCACTAGGTCCCCCCGTGTGGTTCTGGGATTTTTGCTCACCGTTCTTGTGATCATTTTGACCCCACGGGGTGAGATCTTGCGTGGAGCCCCAGATCGAGGGAGATTATCAGTGGTCTTGTATGTCTTCCATTTCCTAATAATTGCTCCCACAGTTGATTTCTTCAAATCAAGCTGCTTACCTATTGCAGATTCAGTCTTCCCAGCCTGGTGCAGGTCTACAATTTTGTTTCTGGTGTCCTTTGACAGTGTGACTATTTGAGGTTGTGGACAGGTGTCTTTTATACTGATAACAAGTTCAAACAGGTGCCATTAATACAGGTAACGAGTGGAGGACAGAGGAGCCTCTTAAAGAAGAAGTTACAGGTCTGTGAGAGCCAGAAATCTTGCTTGTTTGTAGGTGACCAAATACTTATTTTCCACCATAATTTGCAAATAAATTCATTAAAAATCCTACAGTCATTTTCTGCATTGTTTTCCCCATTTTGTCTGTCATAGTTGAAGTGTACCTATGAACATTACAGGCCTCATCTTTTTAAGTGGGAGAACTTGCACAATTGGTGGCTGACTAAATACATTTTTGCCCCACTGTACATACGGTCACTGTGGGGACGATGTCATCGATGCACTTATTAATGAAGCCGGTGACTGATGTGGTGAAGTCCTCAGTGTTATCAAAGGAATCCCTGAAAATATTCCAGTCTGTGCTAGTGAAACAGTCCTGTAGCTTAGCATCTGCTTCATCAGACCACTTCCGTATTGAGCGCGTCACTTGTACTTCCTGTTTGAGTTTTTATTTGTAAGCAGGATGGTGCAAAAACCTGCACCTTTATTTTCATGACTGATCAAACTTGTTTTCTCATGGCTCTCTTGTCCCTCTGCATAATGAGTGAATCCCTCACATTGGAGATCACGCACCAGTTGCTGTTAACAAAGCGACACACCTCTCCCCCTTTAGTTTTACCCGAGGCTGCCATCCGGCCTTGATGAATAATGGAGAAATCTGCGAAATATACAGTATATTATCCATGTCATTGTTCAGCCAAGACTGTGAAAAACAGAATATTACAGGTTCCATTGATAGGATGGTCTCAAACGGAGTTCATCCAGTTTGTTCTCCAGTGACTGCACATTCGCCACCAGAACAGAGACCAATAGAACAGAGGGCAATACATAATATCTTTGCCATCATAGGAGATGGCGGAGACATTATATACAAAAAAAAAGTTCAGAATAAAAATAAATTGCAGAATTGGTCAGGAGCATGTAAAATGTCCATTATCTACTGAAGTGCCATCTTGGTCACTTTAAATCACAATATCACTTGGCCATCTTGGAATCACAATCAATTCACAGTATCGAATCTGTGTATATATAGAATCACAATACATACCGTATTGGCAGCTAAGTATCATGATAATATTGTATTGTGAGGTCCCTGGTAATTCCCAGCCCTATCTGTTTCAGTCACAGGAGGTTGGTGGTACCTTAACTGGGAAGGAGTGACTCGTAGTAATAGATGGAGTGTAATTAGTGGAATGGTATCTAACATGGTTTGATGCAATTCCATTCGCTCCATTCCAGCCATTATTATGAGCCGTCCTCCCCTCAGCAGCCTCCACTGGTTTCAGTGTGTATTGATGGATCAGAGACTCTAGATAGACTCAGAGAGAGCAGCAAGCCTTCACTCAGACACAGTTAGTGTATCTGCACAGGTGCACGAGTGTGCTTCACGCTGCTGCAACGGAACCAACACAGCAGAGAATTGAGCCTCGCACTTCAATGCTCTTAGTTCAATCGAGTACAGGCTTAACTGAATGACAGAGACAGAATATGATGAGGAATTTTATTGAATAGTTTGGAGTAGGCCTCGTGTCTGTGGAATGCTCCTCAGATGCGGATGACAGGTTGCCCTATGCAGCCCTCGGTGGAGGTGGAAGGCTGTTGCTGCGACATGTACGACCGCGTGTTCCAGTTCCCGCTAATATTCAGCAACTTCTCACAGCCATAGAAGAGGAGTGGGACAACATTCCACAGGCCACAATCAACAGCCTGATCACTCTATGCAGCCCAAAGGATATGTGTCGAGCTGCATAAAGCGGTCACCAGATATTGACTAGTTTTCTGATTCACGCCCCTCTCTTTTTTGTATGGTATCTGTGACCAACAGATGCATATCTATAATCCCAGTCATGTGAAATCCATAGATTAGGGCCTAATACATTTTTAATTTGACTGATTTCCTTACATGAACTGTTACTAAGTAAAATATTTGGAATTGCTTTGTTCAGAATATTACAAATGGATGGTCCTTGAAAATAGAAAGTGACGATCCAGTCAGACCAGCATAATGAATGAACTGTAACTACATTTGTTTAGGAAGTGTGTACCCACTACTGTTAACTTTACATCTACGTCATCTCACTGAGTCTACTTTTAACAGGACATGAAACAAAATCCACAGGACAGTACAGGATGGAATATTCACTCCTGTCACCCTCTAATCTGACTGTGTGTTTGCAGATGTCTCTGGGGGGCTCTCCAGTGACGGTGGTCCAGCTCCCTGGGGGTCATTTCCAGGTGCAGGGGGTGATCCAGTCGTCGGTCATCCAGTCCCCACAGGTGCAGACTGTTCAGGTTAGCCAGGCCTGAGTTTTTCAAAGATTTAAAAGAAAAGGAAAGTAGACAATGAATGTAGGGTGTTCCAGCAAGAGTGGACATCGAAATATTTCTTTATTGAGGTATCGGGGAAAGCTGTGTGCTTAGTGTGCAAAGAGAGCATCTCTGTCTTGAAGACTACAACTTGTCCCGACACTTCCAGACGAAGCATGCAGGGAAATATAGGAATAGGTCTTCTGAGCAGACGGCAAGTGCATCAAAAGCATTGCATTCTCAGTTGCAAAGCCAGCAAGGACTTTTCACAAAACTGCATTCAGCAAATGACGGAATTGCGAGAGGTAGCTGTGTACGCTCCCACAAAATTGCTAAACATAGCAAGCCATTCGTTGAGGGCGAATTCATTTAAAGAATGTTTTTAATTGACTCTGCAGCAATACTTTGCCCCGACAAGAAAGAGCTGTTTGAAAATGTTTCCCTGTCAAGACGAACAGTGGCACGGCGTGTTGAGGACATCACAGAGATCATGGAACAACAGTTCAAAGACAAGGTAAAGGATTTCACCTATTTCTCCTTGGTCCTGGATGAGAGCAGTGATGCACGTGACACAGTGCAGT
The DNA here is from genome assembly GCF_021184085.1 of Oncorhynchus gorbuscha. Lineage (NCBI taxonomy): Eukaryota > Metazoa > Chordata > Actinopteri > Salmoniformes > Salmonidae > Oncorhynchus > Oncorhynchus gorbuscha. The sequence goes on along the minus strand of NC_060175.1, from coordinate 32,663,078 downwards.
TGTTGATATTCTTACAAGGCATAACCCCAGACTTTGAAATTCCAGAGGAGCTTGCTTCAGTGCAGTCAATGAAGAGCACAACCACAATATTTATTGGAGGAGGTTAATGGGTGACCAAACTTGACAGGAAAAAACATTGGCCTTTTGAAAAGGATACAAGGTCAAGTAGCTGAGCTGAACCCAAATCAGAACATTATTTTCCTGCATTGCATTATTCATCAGGAGGTTCTCTGTAAATGTGTTCTGAAAATGAGTTGTTGTGGATACAGTCACTAAAGTGGTAAACTTCATAAACTGCCTGTGGTTTAAAGATTTTGCTCTTATCTCATTGTTGGAAGAGGTTGGGTTGTGCAGATCTCCCCTGCCACACAAACATGAGATGGCTGAGTTTGGGGAAGGTGATTAAACGGGTGTGGGACCTGAAGTCGGAGATTGCTGAGTTTTTGCAAATGAATGGAAAATATGTGGATTTCCCTCAACTGCAAGATAAAGAATGGTTGGCTGATTTTGCCTTCACCGTGGACATCATGGATTTCATGAATGAACTGGATTCCAAACTACAAGGAAAGGCCCTTTTTGCACATCAGGTGTACAGCCTTGTCAAAGCCTTCAAGGGAAAATTGCTCCTCCTGATCCGCCAAGTAAAAACCAACACTCACCCACCTTCCGACACTTCTACTGTGTTCCCTATCAGATGACACTACTACTGTGTTCCCTATCAGATGACACTACTACTGTGTTCCCTATCAGATGACACTACTACTGTGTTCCCTATCAGATGACACTACTACTGTGTTCCCTATCAGATGACACTACTACTGTGTTCCCTATCAGATGACACTACTACTGTGTTCCCTATCAGATGACACTACTACTGTGTTCCCTATCAGATGACACTACTACTGTGTTCCCTATCAGATGACACTACTACTGTGTTCCCTATCAGATGACACTACTAGTCTGTTCCCTATCAGATGACACTACTACTGTGTTCCCTATCAGATGACACTACTAGTCTGTTCCCTATCAGATGACACTACTAGTCTGTTCCCTATCAGATGACACTACTAGTCTGTTCCCTATAAGATGACACTACTAGTCTGTTCCCTATCAGATGACACTACTAGTCTGTTCCCTATCAGATGACACTTCTACTGTGTTCCCTATCAGATGACACTACTAGTCTGTTCCCTATCAGATGACACTACTACTGTGTTCCCTATCAGATGACACTACTACTGTGTTCCCTATCAGATGACACTACTACTGTGTTCCCTATCAGATGACACTACTACTGTGTTCCCTATCAGATGACACTACTACTGTGTTCCCTATCAGATGACACTACTACTGTGTTCCCTATCAGATGACACTACTACTGTGTTCCCTATCAGATGACACTACTACTGTGTTCCCTATCAGATGACACTTCTACTGTGTTCCCTATCAGATGACACTTCTACTGTGTTCCCTATCAGATGACACTACTACTGTGTTCCCTATCAGATGACACTTCTACTGTGTTCCCTATCAGATGACACTACTACTGTGTTCCCTATCAGATGACACTACTACTGTGTTCCCTATCAGATGACACTACTACTGTGTTCCCTATCAGATGACACTACTACTGTGTTCCCTATCAGATGACACTACTACTGTGTTCCCTATCAGATGACACTACTACTGTGTTCCCTATCAGATGACACTACTACTGTGTTCCCTATCAGATGACACTTCTACTGTGTTCCCTATCAGATGACACTTCTACTGTGTTCCCTATCAGATGACACTTCTACTGTGTTCCCTATCAGATGACACTTCTACTGTGTTCCCTATCAGATGACACTTCTACTGTGTTCCCTATCAGATGACACTTCTACTGTGTTCCCTATCAGATGACACTGCTAGTCTGTTCCCTATCAGATGACACTGCTAGTCTGTTCCCTATCAGATGACACTGCTAGTCTGTTCCCTATCAGATGACACTGCTAGTCTGTTCCCTATCAGATGACACTGCTAGTCTGTTCCCTATCAGATGACACTGCTAGTCTGTTCCCTATCAGATGACACTGCTAGTCTGTTCCCTATCAGATGACACTGCTAGTCTGTTCCCTATCAGATGACACTGCTAGTCTGTTCCCTATCAGATGACACTGCTAGTCTGTTCCCTATCAGATGACACTGCTAGTCTGTTCCCTATCAGATGACACTGCTAGTCTGTTCCCTATCAGATGACACTGCTAGTCTGTTCCCTATCAGATGACACTGCTAGTCTGTTCCCCATCAGATGACACTGCTAGTCTGTTCCCTATCAGATGACACTGCTAGTCTGTTCCCTATCAGATGACACTGCTAGTCTGTTCCCTATCAGATGACACTGCTAGTCTTTTCCCTATCAGATGACACTGCTAGTCTTTTCCCTATCAGATGACACTGCTAGTCTGTTCCCTATCAGATGACACTGCTAGTCTGTTCCCTATCAGATGACACTACTAGTCTGTTCCCTATCAGATGACACTACTAGTCTGTTCCCTATCAGATGACACTACTAGTCTGTTCCCTATCAGATGACACTACTAGTCTGTTCCCTATCAGATGACACTACTAGTCTGTTCCCTATCAGATGACACTACTAGTCTGTTCCCTATCAGATGACACAACTACTGTGTTCCCTATCAGATGACACTACTACTGTGTTCCCTATCAGATGACACTTCTACTGTGTTCCCTATCAGATGACACTTCTACTGTGTTCCCTATCAGATGACACTACTACTGTGTTCCCTATCAGATGACACTACTACTGTGTTCCCTATCAGATGACACTACTACTGTGTTCCCTATCAGATGACACTTCTACTGTGTTCCCTATCAGATGACACTTCTACTGTGTTCCCTATCAGATGACACTTCTACTGTGTTCCCTATCAGATGACACTACTACTGTGTTCCCTATCAGATGACACTACTACTGTGTTCCCTATCAGATGACACTACTACTGTGTTCCCTATCAGATGACACTTCTACTGTGTTCCCTATCAGATGACACTTCTACTGTGTTCCCTATCAGATGACACTTCTACTGTGTTCCCTATCAGATGACACTTCTACTGTGTTCCCTATCAGATGACACTGCTAGTCTGTTCCCTATCAGATGACACTGCTCGTCTGTTCCCTATCAGATGACACTGCTCGTCTGTTCCCTATCAGATGACACTGCTAGTCTGTTCCCTATCAGATGACACTGCTAGTCTGTTCCCTATCAGATGACACTGCTAGTCTGTTCCCTATCAGATGACACTGCTAGTCTGTTCCCTATCAGATGACACTGCTAGTCTGTTCCCTATCAGATGACACTGCTAATCTGTTCCCTATCAGATGACACTGCTAGTCTGTTCCCTATCAGATGACACTGCTAGTCTTTTCCCTATCAGATGACACTGCTAGTCTGTTCCCTATCAGATGACACTGCTAGTCTGTTCCCTATCAGATGACACTGCTAGTCTTTTCCCTATCAGATGACACTGCTAGTCTGTTCCCTATCAGATGACACTGCTAGTCTGTTCCCTATCAGATGACACTGCTAGTCTGTTCCCTATCAGATGACACTGCTAGTCTGTTCCCTATCAGATGACACTACTAGTCTGTTCCCTATCAGATGACACTACTAGTCTGTTCCCTATCAGATGACACTACAAGTCTGTTCCCTATCAGATGACACTACTAGTCTGTTCATTTAACATTTACATTTAAGTCATTTAGCAGACGCTCTTATCCAGAGCGACTTACAAATTGGTGCGTTCACCTTATGACATCCAGTGGAGCAGCCACTTTACAATAGTGCATCTAAATCTTTTAAGGGGGGGGGGTGAGAAGGATTACTTTATCATATCCTAGGTATTCCTTAAAGAGGTGGGGTTTCAGGTGTCTCCGGAAGGTGGTGATTGACTCCGCTGTCCTGGCGTCGTGAGGGAGTTTGTTCCACCATTGGGGAGCCAGAGCAGCGAACAGTTTTGACTGGGCTGAGCGGGAACTGTACTTCCTCAGTGGTAGGGAGGCGAGCAGGCCAGAGGTGGATGAACGCAGTGCCCTTGTTTGGGTGTAGGGCCTGATCAGAGCCTGGAGGTACTGAGGTGTCGTTCCCCTCACAGCTCCGTAGGCAAGCACCATGGTCTTGTAGCGGATGCGAGCTTCAACTGGAAGCCAGTGGAGAGAGCGGAGGAGCGGGGTGACGTGAGAGAACTTGGGAAGGTTGAACACCAGACGGGCTGCGGCGTTCTGGATGAGTTGTAGGGGTTTAATGGCACAGGCAGGGAGCCCAGCCAACAGCGAGTTGCAGTAATCCAGACGGGAGATGACAAGTGCCTGGATTAGGACCTGCGCCGCTTCCTGTGTGAGGCAGGGTCGTACTCTGCGGATGTTGTAGAGCATGAACCTACAGGAACGGGCTACCGCCTTGATGTTAGTTGAGAACGACAGGGTGTTGTCCAGGATCACGCCAAGGTTTTTAGCGCTCTGGGAGGAGGACACAATGGAGTTGTCAACCGTGATGGCGAGATCATGGAACAGGCAGTCCTTCCCCGGGAGGAAGAGCAGCTCCGTCTTGCCGAGGAACAGCTTGAGGTGGTGATCCGTCATCCACACTGATATGTCTGCCAGACATGCAGAGATGCGATTCGCCACCTGGTCATCAGAAGGGGGAAAGGAGAAGATTAATTGTGTGTCGTCTGCATAGCAATGATAGGAGAGACCATGTGAGGTTATGACAGAGCCAAGTGACTTGGTGTATAGCGAGAATAGGAGAGGGCCTAGAACAGAGCCCTGGGGGACACCAGTGGTGAGAGCGCGTGGTGAGGAGACAGATTCTCGCCACGCCACCTGGTAGGAGCGACCTGTCAGGTAGGACGCAATCCAAGCGTGGGCCGCGCCGGAGATGCCCAACTCGGAGGGTGGAGAGGAGGATCTGATGGTTCACAGTATCGAAGGCAGCCGATAGGACTAGAAGGATGAGAGCAGAGGAGAGAGAGTTAGCTTTAGCAGTGCGGAGCGCCTCCGTGATACAGAGAAGAGCAGTCTCAGTTGAATGACTAGTCTTGAAACCTGACTGATTTGGATCAAGAAGGTCATTCTGAGAGAGATAGCGGGAGAGCTGGCCAAGGACGGCACGTTCAAGAGTTTTGGAGAGAAAAGAAAGAAGGGATACTGGTCTGTAGTTGTTGACATCGGAGGGATCGAGTGTAGGTTTTTTCAGAAGGGGTGCAACTCTCGCTCTCTTGAAGACGGAAGGGACGTAGCCAGCGGTCAGGGATGAGTTGATGAGCGAGGTGAGGTAAGGGAGAAGGTCTCCGGAAATGGTCTGGAGAAGAGAGGAGGGGATAGGGTCAAGCGGGCAGGTTGTTGGGCGGCCGGCCGTCACAAGACGCGAGATTTCATCTGGAGAGAGAGGGGAGAAAGAGGTCAGAGCACAGGGTAGGGCAGTGTGAGCAGAACCAGCGGTGTCGTTTGACTTAGCAAACGAGGATCGGATGTCGTCGACCTTCTTTTCAAAATGGTTGACGAAGTCATCTGCAGAGAGGGAGGAGGGGGGGAGGGGGAGGAGGATTCAGGAGGGAGGAGGTGGTGGCAAAGAGCTTCCTAGGGTTAGAGGCAGATGCTTGGAATTTAGAGTGGTAGAAAGTGGCTTTAGCAGCAGAGACAGAGGAGGAAAATGTAGAGAGGAGGGAGTGAAAGGATGCCAGGTCCGCAGGGAGGCGAGTTTTCCTCCATTTCCGCTCGGCTGCCCGGAGCCCTGTTCTGTGAGCTCGCAATGAGTCGTCGAGCCACGGAGCGGGAGGGGAGGACCGAGCCGGCCTGGAGGATAGGGGACATAGAGAGTCAAAGGATGCAGAAAGGGAGGAGAGGAGGGTTGAGGAGGCAGAATCAGGAGATAGGTTGGAGAAGGTTTGAGCAGAGGGAAGAGATGATAGGATGGAAGAGGAGAGAGTAGCGGGGGAGAGAGAGCGAAGGTTGGGACGGTGCGATACCATCCGAGTAGGGGCAGTGTGGGAAGTGTTGGATGAGAGCGAGAGGGAAAAGGATACAAGGTGGTGGTCGGAGACTTGGAGGGGAGTTGCAATGAGGTTAGTGGAAGAACAGCATCTAGTAAAGATGAGGTTGAGCGTATTGCCTGCCTTGTGAGTAGGGGGGGAAGGTGAGAGGGTGAGGTCAAAAGAGGAGAGGAGTGGAAAGAAGGAGGCAGAGAGGAATGAGTCAAAGGTAGACGTGGGGAGGTTAAAGTCGCCCAAAACTGTGAGAGGTGAGCCGTCCTCAGGAAAGGAGCTTATCAAGGCATCAAGCTCATTGATGAACTCTCCAAGGGAACCTGGAGGGCGATAAATGATAAGGATGTTAAGCTTGAAAGGGCTGGTAACTGTGACAGCATGGAATTCAAAAGAGGCGATAGACAGATGGGTAAGGGGAGAAAGAGAGAATGACCACTTGGGAGAGATGAGGATCCCGGTGCCACCGCCCCGCTGACCAGAAGCTCTCGGGGTGTGCGAGAACACGTGGGCGGACGAAGAGAGAGCAGTGGGAGTAGCAGTGTTATCTGTGGTGATCCATGTTTCCGTCAGTGCCAAGAAGTCGAGGGACTGGAGGGAGGCATAGGCTGAACTCTGCCTTGTTGGCCGCAGATCGTCAGTTCCAGAGGCTACCGGAGACCTGGAACTCCACGTGGGTCGTGCGCGCTGGGACCACCAGATTAGGGTGGCCGCGGCCACGCGGTGTGGAGCGTTTGTATGGTCTGTGCAGAGAGGAGAGAACAGGGATAGACAGACACATAGTTGACAGGCTACAGAAGAGGCTACGCTAATGCAAAGGAGATTGGAAGGACAAGTGGACTACACGTCTCGAATGTTCAGAAAGTTAAGCTTACGTAGCAAGAATCTTATTGACTAAAATGATTAAAATGATACAGTACTGCTGAAGTAGGCTAGCTGGCAGTGGCTGCGTTGTTGACTTTGTAGGCTAGCTGGCAGTGGCTGCGTTGTTGACACTACACTAATCAAGTCGTTCCGTTGAGTGTAATAGTTTCTACAGTGCTGCTATTCGGGGGCTAGCTGGCTAGCTAGCAGTGTTGATTACGTTACGTTGCGTTAAAAGAACGACAATAGCTGGCTAGCTAACCTAGAAAATCGCTCTAGACTACACAATTATCTTTGATACAAAGACGGCTATGTAGCTAGCTATGTAGCTAGCTACGATCAAACAAATCAAACCGTTGTACTGTAATGAAATGAAATGAAAATGTGATACTACCTGTGGAGCGAAGCGGAATGCGACCGGGTTGTTGAGTTCTATTCGGAAGATGTTGGCTAGCTGTTGGCTAGCTAGCAGTGTCTCCTACGTTAAGGACGACAAATAGCTGGCTAGCTAACCTCGGTAAATTAAGATAATCACTCTAAGACTACACACTCTAAACTACACAATTATCTTGGATACGAAGACAGCAAAGACAGCTATGTAGCTAGCTAACACTACACTAATCAAGTCGTTCAGTTGAGTGTAATAGTTTCTACAGTGCTGCTATTCGGTGGACGTTTGCTAGCTGGCTAGCTGCTGGGCAAATAGCAGTGAAGACTACGTTAGGACGACGAAATGCGATAATTACGCAATTATCTTTGATACAAAGACGGCTATGTAGCTAGCTAAGAAGAAATTGATAAGATTAGACAAATCAAACCGTTGTACTATAATGAAATGTGAGCTGGCTAGCTAACATTGCTAGCTGGCTAGCTGCTGGGCAAATAGCAGTGATGACTACGTTAGGACAGCGAAATACGATAATTACGCAATTATCTTTGATACAAAGACGGCTATGTAGCTAGCTAAGAAGAAATTGCTAAGATTAGACAAGTCAAACCGTTGTACTATAATGAAATGTAATGAAAAGTTATACTACCTGCGGAGCGAAGTGCAGATGCGACCGCTCGCTCCAACCCGGAAGTACATCTGTTCCCTATCAGATGACACTACTAGTCTGTTCCCTATCAGATGACACTACTAGTCTGTTCCCTATCAGATGACACTACTAGTCTGTTCCCTATCAGATGACACTACTAGTCTGTTCCCTATCAGATGACACTACTAGTCTGTTCCCTATCAGATGACACTACTAGTCTGTTCCCTATCAGATGACACTACTAGTCTGTTCTCTATCAGATGACCAGTGGGAGAAGTATACATCACTGCTGCGTGCTTTGAACAGTGAGTTTTCTCGTTGTTTTGAGGATTTCAAAGTGTTGGAAAATGACATGCTGTTGGTTTCCTCCACCTTCAATGTGGATAATGCTCTCACTGAACTGAAACTTGAGCTTATCGATCTTCGGTCTGATGCAGTGATTGGAGAACTATTCAAAATAATGTCACTGACAAGGTTCTATGCATATCTCGATGAACAAAACTTTCCAAAGATTAGGAGTCATGCTCAGAAGATGTTTGGGTCAACCTATGTATGTGAACAGACATTTTCAGTGATGAAATATAACAAGTCAAGGCAGAGATCATCTCTTACTGACTCACCTCTCAGCAATCCTGACCATAGCGACGTCAGAAACTATACCTGACTTCACTGCTCTAGTCAATACCCATCAGAGACTTCACTCCTCACACTGATTGAGTAGTTTAAATGTAATGTTGAGCTCTCCCTCTTTCTTGTGTTTTTGTGCATACCCTTTAACAAGAGTTCTGTCCGTGGTGCTGAATGCACAGTGTACTTTTCCCTCTGTGTAGTTCATTGAATGTTTAATAATGAAAATGCCTACCAAAAGGAGAACATGGATGTGGTTTGTTTCTGTGCATGTTAAAAAAGAAAAATAAGTAGCATATCTGGGTGTGATTTACAGTAGATATGTCAACACAGCCATACACATGATGTATCATCCTATAATATAATTCTGGCCCGCATTAGCAAAATTATATTCTAATGTGGCCCTCCATGGAAAATAATTGCCCAGGCCTGAGGTTATTTTATTTAATTTAAAATAAACACAAAACAAATATATATATATATATATATATATATATTTAAATAAAATTAGGGTCTTAGGGTCATTGTCCATTTGTAAGACCCATTTGCTTACAAACAGTTACAAACAACCGTACAGTCAATAACACAAAGAAAAATCTATGTACAGTGTGTGCAAATGTAGAAGAGTAGGGAGGTAAAGGCAATAAATATGCCATAGAGGCGGAATAATTACAATTTAGCATTAACACTGGCGTGATAGATGTGCAGATGATGATGTGCAAGTAGAGATACTGGGATGCAAAAGAGCAAGAAGATAAGTAACGATATGGGGATGAGGTAGTTGGTTGTGCTATTTACATTTTGGCTGCGTACAGGTACAGTGATCTGTAAGCTGCTCTAACTTTCAGCATCAGCTGTCAGAGAGGGAGATATAAGACTCAGTGATTTTTGCTATTCGTTCCAGTCATTGGCAGCAGAGAACTGGAAGGAAAGGCAAGAGGAGCTCCTCAACAACCAGGAACTAGGCCTGGGCCCATGTTCACAAACATCTCAGAGTAGGAATGCAAATCAAAAATGCAGTTTTGGCTTTGAGATCAAAATGAATAGGATTACATGGATGGGAGGACCCTGGTCCTAGATCAGCACCATCTTTGAGATGCCTAATGAATACTGGCCATGGACTACAGTGCCTCTGGACGACAGTGAGGTGTCCCCTGTTCTTCTAGCATAACTTAAATCTTTTAGCCTTTGTCCTACTGTATTACTATTGTAAATGTGTGATTGATGAGAGGGTCTCTCTATCTTGTGCCCCCACATTCTGATCTTAGGTATTAAGTAAACATGGTAGATGAGTAACCCATCATGTCCTGTTACATCTCTCCTCCACAGGGCCAGGGCTCAGACAGTGACGACTCCCAGGACTCCTCAGACAGTGGAGCCTCCGCCCAGAAGACCAGAGAGATACTGGCCAGACGGCCCTCCTACAGGTAGCTGCAACCGCACTGTTGTGTCCAAAACACCATCTTAAGTTTCCCATTTGTAATAGTGAAAAGTGGTGTGTGCAGACTGCAAAGGTCACTGCTGAACTGGGATGTGCAAAAACAGTCACTCAATTTATAAGTAGTGAACTGAAATCCAACAATGATACATTGATGTTACCTTTTGGATGTTTACTTGTGAGCTACCTATTCTCCATAAAATGTTCCAATCTCATTTGTTTGATTCTGTAGCACAGTGTTTTTTGTTAATTACCACCTCCTGCCAAAATAACAAACATAATAGAATTACCAATCTTTGTGGTAATATTTTAATGGATGAGTAATCTCCTGCTTCTTCCCGGTGGTCTGTAGAAAGATCCTCAATGAGCTGTCTGCTGAGGAGGTGGCGTCACGGAACGAGGGAGAGGATGACAACCCTGCTTCCTCTGGCATGACCACAGTGACAGTGCCCAACACCCAGACAATCTACCAGACCAGCAGCGGCCAGTACAGTAAGGGTTGCCCTACTACATAGTCCTACCAATTCACCTCTCATCATAAATAGATTCTACATTTGGATATTATTAGAATTGGAGGCACTTGCTAAGTAATGGATCATCAATGATGGGCTTCTGCCCCACCGCAGGGGACAGGTAGTGCCAAATGGCTCATTATGTGATTTCCCAATTCAACAGCAAGGCCACATACAGTTGACACACATTCAGTATGCTTTATGTCAATGGATGAAATCCTCTGTTTAATGACAAATGTAACTAAATGTCATGTAAAATGCGATATACATGTATTTTATTTAACTAGGCAAGTCAATTAAGAACAATTTCTTACTTACAATGACGGCCTAAAGTAATTATAATGAGGGCCATAAAAAATAACTAGTAATGCTGCATACTCCAAGAAAGGTTAAAACCTCACCATTCTGATAAAAAATTGTTATAAATTGCTGAGGTAGTCACTTTTGGACACAAGCCCAAGTACACAGGACAAATATGATAAACCTTTGAAATATTTTGATTTCCTATTCAACAAAAATGTAAGGCTTGATTACTTATATGCTCTCTAAATATAGAATAATCAAATTATAAAACGACTAAGATGTCACCATCTGTATTACTGTAAAATACATATTTTTATGTTTAGGGTTAGAGAAAATTTGCACATTTTAGCTTGGCTTCCTAAACGCACCTTTCATCTACCTTTCAAAAGTTTGGGGTCACTTAGAAATGTCCTTGTTTTTGAAAGAAAAGCACATTTTGTCCATTAAAATTACATTGTTAATTTTGTAAATGACTTGTAGCTGGAAACGGCAGATTTTTATAGAATATCTATATAGGCGTACAGAAGCCCATTATCAGCAAACATCACTCCTGTGTTCCAATAACACGATGTGTTAGCTAATCCAAGTTTTATAAGGCTAATTGATCATGAGAAAACCCTTTTGCAATTATGTTAGCACAGCTGAAAACCATCGTTCTGATTAAAGAAGCAATAAAACTGGTCTTCTTTAGACTAGCTGAGTATCTGGAGCATCAGCATTTGTGGGTTCGATTTACAGGCTCAAAATGACAAGAAAAAGAACTTTCTTCTGAAACTCGTCAGTATATTCTTGTTCTGAGAAATGAAGGCTATTCCATGTGAGAAATTGCCAAGAAACTAAAGATCCCGTACAATGCTGTGTATTACTCCCTTCACAGAACAGCGTAAACTGGCTCAAACCAGAATAGAAAGAGTGGCAGGCCCTGGTGCACAACTGAGCAAGTCAAGTACATTAGTATGTGTAGTTTGAGAAAGACGCCTCACAAGTCCTCAACTGGCAGCTTCATTAAATAGTACCCGCAAAACACCAGTCTCAACGTCAACAGTGACGAGGCGACTCCGGGATGCTGGCCTTCTAGGCAGAGTACCTCTGTCCAGTGTCTGTTCTTTTGCCAATCTTAATCTTTTATTTGAATTGGCCAGTCTTAGATATGGCTTTTTCTTTGCAACTCTGCCTAGAAGGCCAGCATCCTGGAATCGCCTCGTCACTTGATGTCTACACTGGACAATGTCTACACTGTATTTTTGATCAATTTGATGTTATTTTAATGGGCAAAAAATGTTAGGACATTTCTAAGTGACCCCAGACTTTTGAACAGTAGTGTATATTTTTTATTTAACTAGGCATGTCAGTTAAGAACAAATTCTTATTTACAATGACGACCTACCCTGGCCAGACCCGTACGACACTGGGCCAATTGTGCGTCGCCCTATGCGACTCTCAATCAAATCAAATTAATTTATAAAGCCCTTCTTACATCAGCTGATATGTCAAATTGCTGTACAGAAACCCAGCCTAAAACCCCAAACGGCAAGCAATGCAGATGTAGAAGCACGGTGGCTAGGAAAAAGTCCCTAGAAAGGCCAAAACCTAGGGAGAAACCTAGAGAGGAATCAGGCTATGAGGGGTGGCCAGTCCTCTTCTGGCTGTGCCGGGTGGAGATTATAACAGAACATGGCCAAGATGTTCAAATGTTCATAGATGACCAGCAGGGTCAAAATAATAATCACAGTGGTTGTTGAGGGTGCTACAGGTCAGCACCTCAGGAGTAAATGTCAGTTGGCTTTTCATAGCCGATCATTCAGAGTATCTCTACCGCTCCTGCTGTCTCAAGAGAGTTGGAAACAGCAGGTCTGGTACAGGTAGCACGTCCTGTGAACAGGTCAGGGTTCCAGGGGGGGGTCACCAACCCAGACAGGAAGATCACGTCAGTGACTCAACCCACTCAAGTGACGCACCTCTCCTAGGGACGGCATGGAAAAGCTTCAGTAAGCCAGTGACTCAGCCCTATAATAGGGTTAGAGGCAGAGAATCCCAGTGGAGAGAGGGGAACCGGCCAGGCAGAGACAGCAAGGGCGGTTCGTTGCTCCAGTGCCTTTCTGTTCACCTTCACACTCCTGGGCCAGACTACACTCAATCATAAGATCTACTGAAGAGATGAGTCTTCAATAAAGACAAAGGTTGAGACCGAGTCTGCATCTCTCACATGGGTAGGCAGACCATTCCATACAAATGGAGCTCTATAGGAGAAGGGACAGTTAGGAGGCCTGCGTCTTGTGACCGTAGCGTACGTGTAGGTATGTACGTCAGGACCAAATCAGAAAGATAGGTAGGAGGATGCCCATGTAATGCTTTGTAGGTTAGCAGTAAAACCTTGAAATCAGCCCTTGCCTTAACAGGAAGCCAGTGTTGAGAGGCTAGCACTGGAGTAATATGATCAAATATTTTGGTTCTATTCAAGATTCTAGCAGTCGTGTTTAGCACCAACTGAAGTTTATTTAGTGCTTTTTCCGGGTAGCCGGAAAGTAGAGCATTGCAGTAGTCTAACCTAAAAGTAACAATAGCGTGGATTAATTTTTCTGCATCATTTTTGGACAGAAAGTTTGATTTTTGCAATGTTACGTAGATGGAAAAAAGCTGTCCTTGAAAGTCTTGATATGTTCGTTGAAAGAGAGATCAGGGTCCAGAGTAACGCAGAGGTCCTTCACAGATTTATTTGAGACGACTGTACAGCCAGGATTAATTGTCAGATTCAACAGAAGATCTTTGTTTCTTGGGACCTTTGAACAAGCATCTCTGTTTTCTCTGAGTTTAAAAGTAGAAAATGTGCAGCCATCCACTTCCTTATGTCTGAAACACAGGCTTCCAGCGAGGGCAATTTTATCGAAATGTACAGCTGTGTGTCATCCGCATAGCAGTGAAAGTTAACATTATGTTTCCAAATGACATCATCAAGAAGTAAAATGTATAGTGAAAACAAAAGTGGTCCTAAAACGGAACTTTGAGGAACACTGAAATTTACAGTTGATTTGGACAAACCATCCACAGGGACAAACTGATATCTTTCTGACAGATAAGATCTAAACCAGGCTAGGACTTGTTCGTGTAGACCAATTTGAGTTTCCAATCGCTCCAAAAGATTGTGGTTATCGATGGTATCAAAAGCAGCACTAAGGTCTAGGAGCACGAGGACAGATGCAGAGCCTCGGTCTGACGCCATTAAAATGTAATTTACCAACTTCACAAGTGCAGTCTCAGTGCTATGATGGGGTCTAAAACCAGACTGAAGCGTTTCGTATACATGTTTGTTTTCAGGAAGGCAGTGATCTGTGGCGCAACAAAAAAAAAATACAATCATGGCCGGATGTGATACAGCCTGGAATCGAACCAGGGACTGTAGTGACGCCTCTTGCACTGAGATGTAGCGCCTTAGACCGCTATGCCACTCGGGAGCTCCCATTTATAACTTGTGTCTGTCTAGGAGTGTTTGTTTTGTTTAAAATCTGTAGATTACTTTGATAAAGTTTGCAATAAATAGAATGTGACAACCTGGGTACAGCCAGGACCAGGAGTGTCACCACAGCTTAATTTGTGTCAGACTTCACGACCTAGTCACACAGGCGCAAGAGAAACGCCTGTGTCTGAGATCCAGGGCTACTGCTCAATGCATGCCATTTCGATCTGCGGTTTCCATGTCACTTCTGTGCAGCATGAGTAGGGAGCTAATACACTTGAATAATGCAACACGGCATGTAGAAATATTGAAACTGTTAATTACTGTTCGCAAACATTGTCCATACAGGCTAAAACACTTTACAATGCAACTGGTATCGATTTTCCATATCGGTACCCATCATTAGTAGTTACTATTGACCCTAACTTCCTGTGTGTTTGTCTGTAGTTACCATCGCCCCTAACGGCACCATTCAACTGGCTAACCCGGGGTCAGAGAACCTTCAGGGCTTACAGACTCTCACCATGACCAACTCAGGCCAACAGCAGGGCACCACCATCCTACATTATGCCCAGACGCCCGACGGACAGCAGCTACTCGTGCCCAGCAACCAGGTGGTCGTACAGAGTGAGTATGGCTTCATGACTCACGGTAAGCTTTGAGACAATACCATAAGGAGAAGTACCCAGTAGTACTCGTTGTCACTGAAGCCTCCCTGAAGGTGTGTAAATATGCTTGCAGACCCCATTGTAATGTGTTGAGATTTATAAAGAGGAGATGCCCTCATCTATTGTTTTGGTTGGCCTCATCCCCCTCAGGTGCAGGAGGAGAGATGCAGACGTACCAGATCCGCACGGCGCCCACAGCGCAACAGACTGTGGTCATGACTTCCCCTGTAGGAATGTCTGAGCAGAAGACTGGCGACCCCACCATGAAGAGAGAGATCCGACTCGCTAAGAACAGGTGTGTGTGGGCATAAGGATGATGATGATGGGTCTGTGTGTGTACGAGAATGTATTGTGGCAGTGCACAGTTGGTCCCTTTGTGTGTGAACGTTAAAATGTAAAAGGATGTAGGTTGTTTTTCTACTTATTATGTACTATAGCTTTGTAAGACTATAAATGGCCAACCACCCAGCTTTGGAGTAGTTAGGTCTATTTCCCTGCTTTTGAGAGGAGCTGGCTACTGTACCTGTAGACTTCCAGCAATTGCGCTAAGCTAACAATTTGCTGACTTCAATTATGTTCAAACGGCACGCAGAGACATAAAAGCGGTATCCATAAGCTCATGTGACTCTGGGTAACTAGGATGACCTAAACCTAAAACAGGAGCCCTTAAATGTAATCCTTTAAAGCAGTTCTGTGTTTCTTCCGGGCAGAGAAGCGGCCCGTGAGTGTCGCAGGAAGAAGAAGCAATATGTCAAGTGTCTGGAGAACCGTGCGGCCGTGCTGGAGAACCAGAACAAGACTCTCATTGAGGAACTCAAGACGTTAAAGGACCTGTACCATGTCAAAACAGGATAATCAGGAGGACAAGAGAAGCCGGCCAGCAAGCAAGACTTTTACCGTCAGCGTCCGGCTTTGTTCTGCCACATGGACAACGCAAGGTTAACCGGGAACACCTTTAATTTCAGACCTGAAATCATCCTCCTCAGTTTGTGTTTTATACTGTTTGTTTTAACAAACACAGGGCCATGGCAAGTGTTCCATATGAAAGGCAATGAAAAGAGTGTGAAAGAGAGGTTGTCTGTTTTTAATCAGAACTCTTTATTGAGCTAACAGATTGGATAACTAATGCTTAAATGTTTATTCGTGTATATTTTGTGAGCACATGGAAGGTGTGAATTGTGAGCATAATCATTGACAATCAATTTCCAATTGTCCCTCTTTACCAGAATCCACTCCTTTCTTTTCCTTTCTTTTTTTTAAAGTGTAGCAGTGGGCTCAATCTTCTGTTTTTAACATCAAACAATTATCAGCTGAGTTTATTGTTTTGATGACCTCATGGTGTGATTCATGTGTCTTATGTGAACCAGCTATTTTCACCCCACCCCCCTTTTTCCCCCATGAGGAAATGTTACAAGTCTCATTCCTTACCCTTTTAAGTGGTATTCGATAAGATTGTCTTAGTAACAGCTAATTCAGCCTTACACAATCTATCAGGGAGAACACACAATGTCAGGGTAATATTTATTTTATATTTCTGGAGACGGTGGTGGGGGGGGGGGTGACCAAATCAAATGAAAAGAGGGAAAGCAATGTCACTCATTCTGTAAATGGAAATAAATATTTTTCCAAATGTTCTTTTGGCTTACTCTTATGGGCTTGTTTACTGGACACTGAGCCTTGTCCTGGGTGGGGTATATTCATTGCATCTTGCAACGGAAACCGTTTACCATTTAAGAACCAAACAGAAGCGAACGAAACTGGGAGTGACCTACCTGAATTTGAATAGAAACACAAGTGTTTTCCATTTGGAGTAAACGGTTTCTTTTGCAACAGACTGTTTTAAAAACAATCAGTATAATTAATATGTTTTGCAATGATAACGAGTGTTTCTATTGGACAAATTCAGGTAGGTCCCTCCACATTTGGTTCCAAGTGAATACACCCCTGGACTAAAAAGGTATGCATGCATTTTATTGCAAAACCAGTCATAAAGGGATATTTTAGCCAAAAACGGAGAAATTAGTCCAGTCGACCCTTTTAGTGATCAGTGTGAGGTTATGGGTATACTACGAACTCTAGTGGTCTCTAGCTAGGTTTCCTTCCAATTGGTGACCGACTATCAGTGGGCAGATATGTAATCTTAATTTAACTAGTCAAGTCAGTTAATAACAAATTATTATTTACAATGAAGGCCTACCTTGTTCAGGGGCAGAATGACAGATTTGTACCTTGTCAGCTCAACACTAACCAGTAGGCTACCTGCCGCCCCAGAGTGCAGGTAGGTTATTCTACATGAGATTATGGATAAGAGCAAGAATATTTGTACTCGTCAAAAAGCAGTCAAGCATCACATCACCAAAATAAGACCCTCGATATTAGAAAGGCACATCAAGATCACTGCACTTTCACCACCTTGCATGGTCCCGAGTCATAGTGGGAGGACCATATGCCATATCATTGTGTGACTCCCAAGTTTACTTTGATATGATGGTTGTATCAATATTTGGGCATAAAGGCATTTCCACCACAATTAATTTTACTGAAAAAGATCCTACCATGTGTAACAAAACAAATTATCTGTTTGCATTTATAAAATTGTACTGAAGCTTCCATCACAGCTGTTCTGATTTTTGTTTTTTAAATATGTTTTGCCTTTACTCGCATAAAAACTACAGATGGAAATGTGGCACGGTTCTGTGACTAGTCATACCTATAAAATAAAAATATGACAGCTGAAACAAGAAGTTTCGGTACAATTGTATAAATGCTGTTACGGATACATTTATCCTGTGTGTGTGTTTCTTTTCTCTCCTCCCCTCAGGTGAAAATCATCACTCCCCAATCAGTCAACAATCAATCAGAAGACACACCTCCTCCTATTTCCTAACCTATCACAGTTCCTTCCCCATGGTTTAAAAACCCCATCATTTGTTTGTTCTAGAGCTCAATCTCTCTGTAAATGCCATGCCCATAGGTCTCTGTTTCACTCTCGCTTTGTGTCTTAACCTCTCTCTTTTGTTTAAGCACCTCATAGCACTTTGTCATCACCTGTGAGTATTGTTTTTGGTTATGGTGTTTGTTTGTTGCTGGTGGGGAAAGGGGGAAACCAAGACAAATCGCCCATGGGCATACACTACCTGTAGGTGAACTTTGTTAAATACACTAGTTAGAACTGGGCGGACCACCCACTGTATTTTTGGTTAGTTAGTTAGCTGTTGTTAAAGTAGGCTAGTCTAGCTTAGGGGTGTGTTTTTGTATATTTATTGTTTCTTTCCTTGGGTCCAGCTCAGCCCTTTTTCCTGCTCCCCCCATTACCCTGTGTTTATAAATAAACCTGGAGTTTGACGGTAGATTTCTGTTGTCGTGGTTATTTCGTTCACACTTTTACTTTGTCACAATAATAATTTGCATGAGTTATGTTACGGGTCTCATTACCATCCTCCCTTGCACGCCCAATTTTTCAGTTTTTGATTTGTTAAAAAAGTTTGAAATATCCAATAAATGTCGTTCCACTTCATGATTGTGTCCCACTTGTTGTTGATTCTTCACAAAAAATACAGTTTTATATCTTTGTTTGAAGCCTGAAATGTGGCAAAAGGTCGCAAAGTTCAAGGGGGCCGAATACTTTCGCAAGGCACTGTATATATTAGATAAACAGGTGGGGCTGAATGACTGGTCGCCACTGGGTCTTGCCATAGAATTAAGCCGAAACCAACTTGGCGACTCAAGAACATTCACTGTCTTCTTGGTAAGCAAGTCCAATGTAGATGTGGCCTTTTGTTTTAGGTTATTGTCCTGCTGACAGATGAATTCATATCCTAGTGTCTGGTGGAAAGCAGACTGAACCAGGTTTTCCTTTAAGGACTTAGCCTGTACTTAGCTCCATTCCGTAATTTTTTTTATCCTGAAAAACTCCCCAGTCGTTAACGATTACAGGTATACCCATGACATGATGGAGCCACTACTATGCCTGAAAAAATGGAGAGTGGTACTCAGTAATGTGTTGTAATGGATTTGGCCCTAACATAACACTTTGTATTGAGGACAAAAAGTAAATTGCTTTGCCACAATTTTGCAGTAATACTTTAGTGCGTTGTTGCAAACAGGATGCATGTTTTGGAATATTTTTATTCTGCACAGGCTTCCTTCTTGTCACTGTAAATTAGGTTAGTATTGTGTAGTAACTACAATGTAGTTGACCCATCCTCAGTGTTCTCTTGTAACTGTTGGCCTCATGGTGAAATCCCTGGGCCATTTCCTTCCTCTCCAGCAACTGAGTTAGGAAGGACGCCTGTATTGTTGTAGTGACTGGGTGTATTGATACTCCACCAAAAGTGTAATAACTTACCATGCTCAAAGGGATAATCAATGTCTGCTTTAAAATTGTTACCCATCTACCAATAGGTTCCTTTCTCTGCAAGGCATTGGAAAACCTCTGGTCTTTGTGGTTGAATCTGTGTTTGATATTCACTGCTCGACTGAGGGACCTTACAGATAATTATATGTGAGATGAGATAGTCATTCAAAAATAATGTTAAACACTATTATTGCACACATTGAATCCATGCAACTTATGTGACTTGTTAACCGCATTTTTACTCCTGAACTTATTTAGGCCCCTCTGCCATAAAGGGGTTGAAAACTTATTGACTCAAGACATTTCAGCATTTCATTTTTAATTAATTTGTAAACATTTTGAAAAACTTAATTCTACTTTGACATTATGGGGTATTGTGTGTAGGCTAGTGAGAGAAAACATCTAAATGTAATCCATTTGAAATTAATTCTGTAATGCAACACAATGTGGAAAAGTCAAGTGGTGTGAATACTTTCTGAAGGCAAAGTTTCATGTCTCAGGTAGCCCGTGAAAGACAGCATGGATAGAATGCAATAATTGACACATTTTTCATATTCAACATATCACCACGGCCTGCACCATCGTAACTTACACCCCTGTAGATCTGAAAGAATTGGATGGTGAAACTTACCAACCAACCAGAAACGGAAGGCGAAGCAATTCAGGCATTCTTGAAGGTCAGGACAATCCTTGTCCTGCAAAGAGATCTTATTTTTAAAGTAGAATTGTTTTATTTTGCAAGCAGTATGCTTTTAGAATCAAATGTGGAGTGGAGCTCTATAGTTACGCGATGACATTATGTGCCCCCGTACCTTCAAAATTAATCAGAAATAATTTATTAGAAAAATAGAGTTTCCATCATCATTCGTTGCAATAAAGTGAGACAAAAGAAAAAGCCACCCCGGGTGAACAGATAAAACATGTTGTCTATCTGCTGTTTCCATGACACATTTCACAATTTTTTTTTGCGACATTGATTTTGTCTAATAAACATGATGAAATGGAAACCTGCGAAATTAATGACTGTATTGGTGTAAATGCTATTCTCGACAGAGGCCTCACATTGGAGTGAAGAGCTGTACATAAACAAAGAGTAGAATAGAGCGCTTCTACTGGCTATAGAAGACAAGACCTTCCCACAGAGAACACTATAAAAAACACAATCAACAGCTAATCTCCACTGGGGACCTCAAGCCACCAAGGTCGAAGTGGGCTGAGTAGAGAGTAGTAGTATACAGTTATAGCTACTCTGTTACTGCAACATAGTCAATTTCATTAATTCATAAACTAAATGGCAAATAAGGTGTGAATAGCAGGAAGTGACTTTAATTCACAGTTGCTTAATATTGCTCAAATCTTTTTAGAAAAGTTAGTCAAAGTATAAAATATGTAGATTTAAAAAAATACAGTTTGACTTTAACAGTTGAATGAAACGTTTACTTGATGGCATATCCAAGAATGTGTGGTTTGATCATGAAAGTGACCCGCGGAGCCTCAATGTGTCGGAGCTGGATCTCTGAGAACCCAGCAGCCTCCAGATCTCTCCACGTTGCCCTGGTAACCATGCAGCCGTCCCCCAGGTAGTACCACATGGGCTGGAGCATGTGCTGGAAGAAGTATATCCAAGAGGAGGGGTCTGACTCTACATGCTCCAGAAAGTACAGAGCACCACCCTGTTGGACAACAAATGTGTAGATTCTATTCTCATTCCCCAGAACCGTCAAATCAATCAAAAGTAGCTGGGTGTCTGATCTAGTGACTGAAAAGGCCATGGGAAACTTGACAAAAATGTGCATATCACTATCTATCCCAGTCCCACCCAAGCACCAGATATCAAATATAATGTTTGGTCAAATGTGCTTGGCTTAACCCAAATGTAAGACATAGTGGAAAGGCTACATGTGTAAAAATGTAAATTACATCGACATAATTACATTGCTTGGTTACGCAAGGTGTTTATACTGTGTTGGGGGGTTTCACACACCTCTTGTTTACAGATAAGGGATTTGTCACAAGCTTTATGTGTCTAAAAATACCTAAGACTTAACATCGCTATAGGCTTAACTTTTAACACGAGGACAACACGGGGCAAGTTAGAGAACTCTCAATTCACTAATGGAGTCTGGAATGTACAGTAGATCTCAGTTATCATTTTGCTAAACAATAACTCTGATTAGGCCTATAGGGCAGGCTACGTCTCCCTAGCTTGACACACTACTAGCTGGAATAAGGAACTCACTTTTCGGAGTATCCGTCTTGCCTCTTCCAGTACCTGTGGCACATTGTTGACAGAACACAGCACAAGCGTGCAGACAACAACATCCACTGTCTCATCGTGCACTGTCGTCAGGTCCTCTCCTGAGGCAACCACAAAGCTTTCATAGGTCAGGTGGTCGCTTGCTGTCATACTCATCTGCAGGTACTTCTCAAAGTAAGGGTTGGGGTCTGTGCAAATGACCGTGCAACCGTATGGGTAGTATTTGAAGTTGGCCCCACTACCGCAGCCAATCTCCAGAAGTCGAAGTGTACCATCCGTGTTGCAGAATTTACACAAGTCTCGGAAAAGGTTCCTCTTGTTTTCGTGCATTTTGTCATTGTATGAAAAAGTGATATTGTAAGCAAGAAGCGGAAACAAACGCTTGTACATGCCATATAAGCCCAAAAACTCCATTAGTTGGAGAGGTAAGGTTATCGCCAAACAAATTAGCTTGCAGAAGTTCATCAAGAAGTTCCTCATAAGATATGTCATTTTCCCGGTGAAACCTCCCATGTGAATTTAAGCAGCACACTGCAGGCAGGCTAGGCGAGGTAGGATTTAGCCCATAGCAAGGTGATACAGGGATCAGGGAGGGTCAGGAGGAAGGTGCTAATCTGGTAGCTTTTCATCTGGCCTAATGATGGAGTTATTGCATCACAACCTCTTGCTCTTTGGTCTTATCATAGCTTTGTAGAGGTTTGAAAACGGCTTTTATTTAGACACTCATTCAATAGCAATCAGTGTAGGTGTGGGTGTATAATGCAAATATTATGAACATGTTTCACAGGGTGTTGTTTTACAGGTTATGTCAATGAACCATAAGCCAAACAACTTTTATTAG
Organism: Oncorhynchus gorbuscha; assembly: GCF_021184085.1. Classification (NCBI taxonomy): domain Eukaryota; kingdom Metazoa; phylum Chordata; class Actinopteri; order Salmoniformes; family Salmonidae; genus Oncorhynchus; species Oncorhynchus gorbuscha. Next base: position 32,640,678 of record NC_060175.1, on the reverse strand, counting down.
GTGAAAAATATTGAAAATAGATGCAAAGATGTGAAAAAATTACATTTGCTAAGTACATTTCATATGCACTGAAAAATATATAAAACGCAACATGCAACAGTTTCAAAGATTTGACTGAGTTACAGTTCATAAGGAAATTAAAATACACAAAAATATAAAATGCAGTTGTGTTCGCTGTCCATAGATTATGCCTGCCAATACCACAACTAAAACTCCACCATGGGTCACATTGACATCAGCAAACCGCTCGCCCACACGATGCCATACACAGTCTGCCTGGTAGCTGAAACAAGGATTCCTCCGTGAAGAGCACACTTCTCCAGCGTGCCAGTGACCATCGAAGGTGAGCGTTTTACCCACTGCAGTCGGTTATGTTACCAAACTGCAGTCAGACCCCCGGTGAGGATGACGAGCTTCCCCGAGATGGTTTCTGACAGTTTTCGCAGAAAAATGTTGGTTGTGTAAACCCACAGTTTCATCAGCTGTCCTTGTGGCTGGTCTCAGATGATCCTGCAGGTGAAAAAGCCAGATGTGGAGGTCCTGGACTGGTGTGGTTACACACGGTCTGCAGGTTTGAGGCCAGTTGGCCATACTGCCAAATTCTTTAAAACAATGTTGGAGGTGGCTTATGGTAGAGAAAATAACAAATTATCTCGTAACAGCCCTGGTGGACATTCCTTCAGTCAGCATGCATATTGCACACTCCCTCAAAACTTGAAACATCTGTGTCATTGTGTTGTGACACAAAACTGCACATTTTAGATTGGCCTTATATAATGTCCCCAGCACAAGGTGCACCTGTGTAATGATTGTGCTGCTTAATCCATTTCTTGACATGCCACACCTGTCAGGTGGATGGATTATCTCAGCAAATGAGGAATGCTCACATAATTCCAGCTCATGAAACATGGAACTGTCACACCCTGACCTTAGAGAGCCTTTTTATTCTCTATTTGGTTAGATCAGGGTGTGACTAGGGTGGGGAATCTATGTTGTATTTTCTATGTTGGCCTGGTATGGTTCCCAATCAGAGGCAGCTGTCTATCATTGTCTCTGATTGGGGATCATACTTAGGCAGCCGTTTCCCACCTTAGTTTGTGGGATCTTGATTTTGTATAGTTGCTGTGTAGCCTGCAGAACTTTACTTTTGTATTTTGTTTTTCGGTGTTCATTTTAAATAAAAGTAAGATGTTCGCCTACCACGCTGCACCTTGGTCTCCTCATTCAAACGACGAGCGTAACAGGAACCAACACTTTACATGTTGCGTTTATATTTTTGTTCAGTATATGTATGTCATTGCTATTTTCTAAGCCGGTTTAATTACATTTTATGCACAAGTAAGTAACTAAAGCAATGCCCAAGAAATTCACACTGAATACATAGGCGTTGACAAAAATGTTCAAACAATTGCTGGGACAGGCCATTACTTGACAGCATGGCCCATAATATGTGGTTTGATCATGAAGTTGAGTGGTGCCTCAGTTGTAGCTCAGAGAACCCAGTAGCCTCCAGATCTTTCCATGTCGCCCTGACTACCTCACATCCATGCAGAAAGTCCATCTCTAGGAGACAGAACGCGTCTCCTTCCTTAGCGGTATGATGACTGCGTGGTCCCATGGTGTTTATACTTGCATACTATTTTTTGTACAGATGAACGTGGTACCTTCAGGCATTTGGAAATTGCTCCCAAGGATGAACCAGACTTGTGGAGGTCTAAAATTGTTTTCTGAGGTCTTGGCTGATTTCTTTTGATCTTCCCATGATGCCAAGCAAAGAGGCACTGAGTTTTAAGGTAGGCCTTGAAATGCATCCACAGGTACACCTCCAATTGACTCAAATGATGTCAATTAACATATCAGAAGCTTCTAAAGTCATGACATAATTTTCTGAAATTTTCCAAGCTGTTTAAAGGCACAGTCAACTTACTGTATGTAAACTTTTGACCCACTGGAATTGTGATACAATGAATAATTGTCACGGTTTTCATGTGGTGAAGGAGAGTCGGACCAAATTGCAGCGTGTCGATTGCAATCCATGTTTATTTAAACAACATAAACACGAATAAACAAACACTCCAAAACAATAAACGAAACGAAAACCGAAAACAGCCTATACTTGTGTCAACTAACACAGCACAAGGACATCAAAACACTCAGGACAATCACCCACAATACAACCAAAGAATATGGCTGCCTAAATATGGTTCCCAATCAGAGACAACGATAAACACCTGCCTCTAATTGAGAAACACTTCAGACAGCCATAGACTCTCCTAGAACACCCACTAAGCTACAATCCCACTAAGCTACACACCACATACAAAAATCCATGTCACACCCTGGCCTGACCAAATACATGAAGAAAAACACAAAATACCTCAACCAGGGCGTGACAGAACCACCCCCCCCTTAGGTGCGGACTCCCGAACGCACCTCAAATCAATACGGAGGGTCCGGGTGGGCGTCCGTCCATGGTGGCGGCTCCGGCGCGGGACGTGGACCCCACTCAGTAAATGTCTTAGTCCCCTCTCCTTGCGTCCCTAGATAGTCCACACTCGCCGCCAACTATGGCCTAGTATTCCTCACCCAGAACCCCACTAGACTGAGGAGCAGATCGGGACTGAGGTGAAGCTCGGGACTGAGGGGAAGCTCGGGACTGAGGGGAAGCTCGGGACTGAGGGGAAGCTCGGGACTGAGGGGAAGCTCAGGAGTGAAAGGAAGCTCTGGGTTGAGGAGCAGCAGCGCCGGACAGGCGGCAGCGCCGGACAGGCGGGAGACTCCGGCAGCAGCGCCGGACAGGCGGGAGACTCCGGCAGCAGCGCCGGACAGGCGGGACCACCTGCAGGGAGGAGACAGAGAGACAGCCTGGTGCGTGGGGCTGCCACAGGAACCACCAGGCTGGGGAGACCTTCAGGAGGCTTGGTGTTAGGAGGAGCCTGAAGGACCGGGCTGTGGGGGAGGACTGGAGCTCTGGTGCGCAACCTTGGCACCACTTCCCCAGGCTGGACAACTACTCTAGCCCAGACCCTCCAGAGCGCAGGCACAGGTTGAACCGGGCTGTGGGTAAGCACCCTGGCCTGACCAAATACATGAAGAAAAACACAAAATACTTCGACCAGGGCGTGACAATAATAAGTGAAATAATCTGTCTGTAAACAATTGTTGGAAAAATTACTCGTGTCATGCACAAAGTAGATGACTTTAAGTAACCGACTTGCCAAAACTATAGTTTGTTAACAAGAAATTTGTGGAGTGGTTGAAAAATGAGTTTTAATGACTCCTATCTAAGTGTATGTAAACTTCCGACTTCAACTGTATATCCAAGAGGAGGGGTCCGCCACTACATGCTCCAAGAAGTACCGAGCACCACCCTGTTGGACATTGACAACCATAAACGTTACTAGTAATAAGTCACTTTTTCATTTACATTTACATTTAAGTCATTTAGCAGACGCTCTTATCCAGAGCGACTTACAAATTGGTGCATTCACTTTATGACATCCAGTGGAACAGTCACTTTACAATAGTGCATCTAAATATTAAAGGGGGGGGGGGGGTGAGAGGGAAACCTCCAGCAAGCAGAACACAGAAAAATGGCACTTTTAGGTAGAAAAATGACTATTTTGTCAACTTATAAACATAAAGTATTCTAAATCTTGCCACAGCCACTTGGGAATTTGTGTTTAGTGGTACAAGTACGCTGCACAGTGGTGTGTCCGTTGCCCAGTATCTCGTGAAGTTTCTGACGATTCAATCAGCTAAATTGACTTACATTAGTTACAGTGCATATAGTCAGCAGGGTTTCCCAAACGTTGTCCTCGGGACCCAAGGGGTCACATTTGGGCTTTTGCCCTAGCACGACACAGCTGATTCAAATAATCAACTAATAATCAAGCTTTGATCATTTGAATCCGCGGTGTAGTATTAGTGCAAAAACAAAAACACGCACCCTTTTTGGTCCCGAGGACAAACGTTTGGTAAAAGCTGATTGGAGATTGTAGTGAAACATAACATTGTAGACTGCTATAGCTCATTGCAGCTTCCCATATTACATGTACATTTTAGGCATTTAGCAGATGTTTTTATCCATAGCGACTTACAGTGCATTCATTTTAAACAGTGCATTCAGTTCAAACAATAACAATGCACACACCCCACCACTGTTTTGGTAAAGAGATGAGGGATGGCAAAATGTAACCCCTCTCAAATTTATAGACAGAGCTATGGATGCAAGGACTGACCATCCATGATGTACATTTTTTTAGTTTTAAACTATATTGAGGCGATACAGTGTTTGTTTACAATTACATTGGTTAAACAATGGAGTAAAAAGAGCTTATATTTTGGTTTCTGATGGGTCCTACAGTTATATTTTGGTTTCTGATGGGTCCTACAGTTATATTTTGGTTTCTGATGGGTCCTACAGTTATATTTTGGTTTCTGATGGGTCCTACAGTTGAACTAAACTGATTAGGCATTTATATTCTTCAAGAATCAAATTGAAGTCAAAACATTAAATGTAGCAAACAACCATAGATGCACATAAAACGTGTCCTCAATAAAGCAGCCATTAGCAAAACCTATAGGCTACTATTATTTATTTATTAAAACAACAACAAGACATAGGTTTCAGAACTTTCTGTGAGATCGACAACATTTACAATGTTGCAAATTGAAAGCGAGTGTTTCCATTTTGGCTCCTAAAATACATCATTTTAATAAAACTTGCCATGATTCGTGGGAAAGTGGTTTAATCGTCAATACACCTCAATCTAATCTTAATTGGTGGGGACCTCAGTTATGTAATATATGTTGACAACAGCGTGCAGGCTCGTTTCTGAAAAACGGAATTGTATTATGCTGAAAGCTGAGACCATGGCCAATATTTTCAATTTAGGAATGGATGTAGACTACTGTTGCCATTCTTCTGCATGAGTGCTCATATGTTTCCAATGTAAATAAGATAACCAATTTACAGGCCTCAATATGCGATGCGCCTCCTGCAATGTTCGTGGTATGTCGTTGACAGAACACAGGACCAGTGTGCAGACGACAACTGTTATGGGTGTAAGATGGCACAGTGATGCCATCTGTTGGTAAATGTTCATTACTGCAACTCTTGTGTTTTACCGGGTGCTTGAGATACCCGGATGTGTTGTCATGTACTGAACAAGACTGGTTACTCGCATCAATGCCTCTGTCTCGTCATTTAACATTCAAACATGGTGTCAGAGTCGGATAACTAACCATGCTTTCCGCAAATTAGAGTCACCTGCTCTGGTTTACAAACAAATGCTTATTTGTGTAAAATTTCGCCCGGAATTGGCCTTAAGCTAGAGTGAGTTTGCTAGTTAGCACCGGTTAGACATGGCAGCGAACATTCCCCCTCCCGCCGTTATGAAGCTCAGCGGGGATTGGAGCACGAACTGGGATACGTTTAGAGGTGAATGGGAGGACTATGCGCTAGCAACGGGACTTCTGGAAAAGGAAGATGAGGTAGTGGCTGCCACTTTAAGGACTATAATGGGAACTGAATGCCGACACATATACAAACACAACCTGAACCTAACAGCAGCTCTGCAAGGTAACGCTGTAGCTATTCTTGATGCTCTTGAACATTACTTTACGCCAGCAAAGAACGTCATCTACGAGCGTTATGTTTTCGGTCGTTGCAAACAGGAGGACGGGGAGTCCATTGACAGTTTTGTCACTAGGTTAATGGAAAAGGCAGCTACATGTGACTATGGTGCTTTAAGAGATGAACTGATCAGAGATACGATTGTGCTTGGCATAACTGATGAGGGCACCCGCAGACGTTTGCTGAGAGAACGTGCCTGACGCTGGCCTTGGCAGTGGAGACATGCCGTGCAGCAGAGCTTACTGATATATACGGATGAGGACCATGGAGCTAGAAAGGCAACATACGGACAATGTCAATGCTACATTCAGGCAGCCAGTAAAGAAATTCCCCTTTGCCACAGCTAATGCTAATACTACAGCCAACTCTGCAGTAGACAACCCCAATACATGACGATATTGTGGCATTTCTCATGGACGAGGAAAAGAACACTGCCCAGCCTATGGAAAAATATGCAAATCCTGTGGTACAGCTAATCACTTCGCAAGGGTCTGCATGAAAAGCAAGAGAAAGGAGGGTAAAGTGCACTCCATTGAAACAAACACAGATGAAGGGAACGGCAGCACAGAGGATGTACATTCTAGCGAGTGCATAGGGGCAGTGAGGGCAAAAGGACAAAAGTGGTTTGTCACTCTGCTACTTAATAATAAACCACAGCAATGCCAGCTAGATTCAGGGGCCACATGCAACATTATGAGCCTTAAAGACAAAAGGAGGCTCGCGCCCAGAGACAAACTCACACAGAGTAGCACAAAGCTGAAACTGTATTCAGGCCAGTTCATGACCTCTTTAGGCCTGTTTGTGACAGAGTGTGTTTTACGTGGCCAGAAATACACCCTTGAGTTTGAAATAGTTGAGGCTAGTCAACAGCCATTACTGTCAGGTTCTACATGTGAACGCCTTGGACTTATTAACTTCACCATCCCAGCTGATCTTAACATTATAGACAAAGTCCAGGCTGGGCCCCTGAGCAAGGAGACACTCCTAAGCAAGTACCATGATGTCTTCAATGCACCGGTCGAGTCAGTTCCTGGGGAAGTCCACTTTGAGTTGGAGGCAGCAATCCAGCCTGTCCAGTGTGCACCCCGCAATGTACGAGTGGCCATGAAAGCAGCTACGAAGGCTCAGCTTGACAAATACGAAGCAGATGGCCACATCATATCCGTCACCGAGCCTACGGGCTGGATAAGTAATATGGTTATCGTCAAGAAACCAGACAAGCTACGGATATGCCTTGATCCTAAACACCTCAACCGGGCTCTGCGACGTTCACATTACATTATGCCCACGTTGGAGGATGTTCTTTACAAGCTCCCAAAGGCCAGAGTCTTCACGCTCGTGGATGCCAGAGATGCCTTTCTGCAGTGCAAGCTCGACGAGCTCAGCACCTACATGACCACCTTTTGGACACCCTGGGGCAGGAAGAGGTGGTTGAAGCTTCCGTTTGGCATCTCCGTGGCTCCAGAGGTGTATCAGCGGAAACAGCATGAGCTGTTGATGGGACTCAGTGGCGTGGAACCCATAGCAGATTACATTCTCGTAGTGGGCTGTGGGGACAGTGATGAGGAGGCAGAATGTGACCATGACGCCAAGCTGCTGGCCCTGATGGTCAGATGCAGACAGGTCAAGCTAAGGCTAAGCATAAAAAAGCTTCAGTTTAAAGTGCCAGAGGTCCGCTTTCATGGGCACATCTTGTCCTCCACCGGATTGAAGGCGGATCCTGAAAAAGTGAAGGCTGTCTTGGAAATGTCCCACCCATCTGACGTGAAGGGAGTGCAGCGCTTCGTCGGATTCGTCACCTACCTGGCCAAATTCCTACCGCGGCTCTCTGAAGTGTGTGAGCCACTGAGGAGGCTCATGGACAAGGACACCATCTGGCATTGGCAGCGGTGAGGGAAATAAAACAACTGGTCACCCAGACACCTGTACTGCAATACTACAATGTGTCAAAACCTGTCACGATTCAGAGTGACTCAAGCCAGTATGGACTTGGCTGTTGCCTCATGCAGGAGGGCCAGCATGTGGCATTCGCCTCTAGGGCACTCACCCCAACAGAGCAGAACTATGCCCAGATAGAGAAGGAGTGCCTCAGCATTGTGTTTGCATGCCAACGCTTCCACCACTACCTGTACGGGCGCGACAATATTACCGCAGAGACAAATCACAAGCCCCTTATTGCTATATTCAGCAAGCCTCTCCTGAATGCCCCAAAACGACTGCAGAGCATGCTACTGGCCCTACAAAACTACAACTTCAAGGTGGTGTATAAGCCAGGGCCAGAGATGTATGTGAGTGACACGCTCAGCATGGCTACTGCATCAGGCACTCACACACGCTCCATGCATGAACAACACGCAGTGTGCAGCTTACAAACAGAACAAGTGGATGTTGAACAGATCAACCAGGCTGACTACCTTAATGTTACGGACCAGCGCCTTATACAAATCAGACAGCACACAGACAGGGACGGGCAACTCCAGGCATTGAGGTCTGTGATTCTGATGGGCTGGCCCGACTGCAGGGAAGAAACTGCTTTAGCCGTCAGAGAATATTGGCCAATCAAAGAGTAGCTCAGTGTTCAAAATGGAATAATATTCAAGAGTCAGAGAGTCATTATTACCCGGTCTCTGCGCCCTGAGATGTTGGCACGCGTGCACTCAAGTCACATAGGAGGTGAGGCCTGTTACAGACAAGCACGTGACACACTGTATTGGCCAGGAATGCAGAGTGAAATTGAAGACTATGTCAGTAAATGCACAATCTGCAATGAATATGCCATTGAGCAACAGAGAGAGACGATGATGTCCCACGAGCTACCGATGCGCCCCTGGCAGATAGTAAGTCTAGATCTCTTCCAGCACAGTGGCAAAGACTTTATGCTGGTAGTCGATCATTACTCAGACTTTTGGGAGATCGACCTCCTCCCCGACCTCTCAGCAGAGACAACGATCAAATGCTGCAAGGCTCAGTTTGCCTGCTATGGCCAGCCAGATAGGGTCATTTCAGACAATGGACCCCAATTCTCCGGAGTTGAGTTCCGAAAATTTGCTGCAGGATGGGAATTCGTGCACTTCACTTCATCACCACGACACCCAAAAGCTAATGGGAAGGCAGAGTCCGCAGTAAAAATCGCAAAGAACCTCTGCGAGAGGGAAAAGATGCCTGGAAAGCAATCCTGCAGTGGCGCAATACCCCGAAAGAAGGCATGGACAGCAGCCTGGCACAGCGCCTCATGGCACGGCGCTTAAAAGCAGCTCTGCCAGTAGCCAGCACTCTCCTGGAGCCATGTGTGGTGACAGACATGCTGGTGAGGCTACGTCACAGAAGACAGGTCTCCAAGTTCATCTACGACAAATCAGCAAAAGACTTACCTGAGCTTAGGGTGGGTGAAATGGTGCGAATGAAGCCACTACCAGGGGACCGGACAGGCCTCTGGAGACTCGCATCCTGTGTACAGAAAGTGACACCACGCTCCTACTTGGTCGAAGCGAATGGATCACTGTACCGTCGTAACAGGGTTCACCTTCGGATTGCTGAGCCAGCACCTACTCAGAACCCTGATGGTCAAAGGGGTCGCATGACAAAAGACAGAACCCCAGCAAGTCACATTGGGCCTGAGGCACTGGGCGAAGAGCCAGGGGATCACAGGTCGGCCGCTTCCTCGCCCATCAATTCTCCGCTGAGGCATTCAGGTGACACGCCTGTGCGGGAACCCGCAGTCCTCGCAGACAAGCCCCCTGTCTTTTCACGATGCGGGCGTCGTCCCAGCCACCAAAAATACTTAATCTGTAGGTTTCCCATCAGGGATTGTTGACAGAGATAAAAGTGAAGAGAATATCAAAATGTGTTGTTGTTCTGGGGGAAAAAAAAAAAAAACTAAACTGTTCATGTTGGAAATTGTTACTAGGTTTGTTTTGTTAGTGAATTGACACCTCCTGTCCTATTTTATAAAATGGAAGATGTTATGGGTGTAAGATGGCACAGTGATGCCATCTGTTGGTAAATGTTCATTACTGCAACTCTTGTGTTTTACCGGGTGCTTGAGATACCCGGATGTGTTGTCATGTACTGAACAAGACTGGTTACTCGCATCAATGCCTCTGTCTCGTCATTTAACATTCAAACAACAACGTCCACGGATTCGTTTTTCACTGCCCCTATGTCCTCTCCCGAAGCAACCACAAAGCTTTCGAACATTAGGTGATCATTGACAGCCAGGCTCTTTTACAGATACTTCTCAAAGTAAGGACTGGGGTCGGTGCAAACCACCTTGCAACCAGACGGGTAGAACTCAAAAGTTAGCCCCGTTTCCGCAGCCAATCTCCAAAAGTGGGCCATTGCCTAAGGTTGAACTCCGAGAGATTGCTGAAAAGGCCCTTCTTTTTGTTGTGCATTTTTTGTTGTAGGTGAAAGATATCTTGTAAACAAGAAATGGAAAGAAACGCTTGTAGATGCCATATATGCCAACCGTCTCCATTAATTGGAGGTGCAAGGTTACTACCTTGAAAATAAGCCGAAAGAAATTCATAAAAATAGTGATTTTGCATTTGTGCTATCCTTTAATATTTTATTGGTGGACTAGATCCAAAAAGGTGTACTGCCACCACCTCGTTTGTGCAGTTGTGGTCAGGTGCAGAGGTTATAGTCTAAAGAGAATGGGTGTGTTTCAGGAGCCACCAATCAAGAACTGGTGACAGTATGACAGTATTAGTTTGGGCTCAGTTGGGCTGTTGATTTCGCCATTGGACCTATCTGGCACCATGGTGGAGGACTGCGCGAGCAGACGATACATCTGTTTTTATTTCGGTATTAAAGGCAAAAAATTTAGTTATTATAGTAGGCATCACATAATTACACAATCTTGTAATTAAGGGCTTGTTAGTAAGCATGTCATGTTATGGTCTACACCTGTTGTATTCTACACGTGACAAATAAAATTTCAATCATATTTATTTATAAAGCCCTTTTTACATCCGCAGATGTCATAAAGCGCTGTACAGAAACCCATCCTAATAACCACATCAAATTGACACCTTGCTCGAATACAAAGTAACAAAGAAAAAACAGAAACAAAATAAGACATGAAAAAAATGCAAACCTTATTCATTGCCCAAAGTCATGCCCCACACTATACAACATCCCAGTTGAGACTCAAACATTGTCTTGCCTGCTTAATTGGAAAATTACACAGAACAAGTCAATGTTTTCTATTTGATAAGTTGGTAATACTTCTCAGGTCTTGTGCAGAATGATTGATAAGTCGTTGAAAGTTGACAGTGGACACGGACAGCTCATCACTACCACTGTCCAATTCAACACATCAGGACAGCACCAGCCACCCAGCAGTTCAATAAGTGATTTCTTTACGTAAAATAATCAACATAGTGTAATTATTGCCTATTGTAATGTACTGTAGTGATTGTACAGCGTAGGCTAGGCTGTCAAAGATAGGACCAGGAGAAAACCCCTGACTAATCATATATAACATGACTAAGACACAGAGTTTTTGTTTGATAAGGGGGTCAGGAACCACTCTTGGCCCTGACTAAAATGTATAATTTCCTGACCAGGAAAAATGTAGTGGTCATGTACATGTCATACACACGAAGTACATTGCTTATCATTGTATAAAAATGGCCCATTAAATCAAATCAGGTGTTATGGCGGGTGTAGCGAAATGCTTATGTTCCTCGTTCCGATCAATCAATGCAGTAAATGTCAACAAGCACACAATAATCCCCCCCAAAACAACTTGTATTACAGCAGAAGATACAAAAACAGTATGTAAACATTAAGTGGCCAGTGTTCAATGGCTATGTGCATAGGGCATTAGTGAGTTTATATTAGTGAGTTTATTATATTTGCGAGTTTTTCATTATTGAGTTTATATTCACTAGATGGCAGTGGTCCTCTTCTACTGGAATTCTGAGCTTCCACTCTCCCTAAAGAACATCCAGCTTGTTACGCTAAGAGTTTGGTTATGAGGTGATAGCTTCAGATCTATACACATCCTCTTTTATGCAGTACAGAATGTAGAGGTCAAGATGTGAAAGTACATTTTATGTACAAGTAAGCAACAAAAGCAATGCCATTAAGAAAATACATTATGTTACAATGAATACGTGTTTACAATAATTCTCAGCCAGTGTGCTGAGATAGGCCCAACCCAGAGAATGTAGTTGCGGACTCCACACAGCATAACCACATGCGATGTGTGGTTTGATCATCAGTGCCTCGATGTGCGTCAGTTTGATCTCAGAGAACCCAGCATCCTCCAGATCTTTCCATATTGCCCTGTTAACCTTTCATCCTACCCCAAAGTAATATCAAGTCGTGCTGGAAGAAGTACAGTAAGTATAATGTTTGGACACACCTACTCATTCAAGGGTATTTCTTTTTTTTCTATTTCTACATTGTAGAATAATAGTGAAGACATCAAAACTATGAAATAACACATGGAATCATGTAGAAAAAGTGTAATAAATCAAAATGTATTTTATATTTGTGATTCTTCAAAGTAGCCACCCTTTGCCTTGATGACAGCTTTGCACACTCTTGGCATTCTCTCAACCAGCTTCATAAGGTAGTCACCTGGAATGCATTTCAATTAACAGGTGTGCCTGGTTAAAAACCAAATTGTTTAATATCTTTCCTTCTTAATGCGTTTGAGCCAATCAGTTGTGTTCTGACGAGGTAGAGTGGTATACAGAAGACAGCCCTATTTGGTGAAAGACCAAGTCCATATTATGGCAAGAACAGCTCAAATAAGCAAAGAGAAACAACAGTCCATCAATGCTTTAAGACATGAAGGTCAGTCAATGCGGAAAATGTCAAGCACTTTGGAAGTTTCTTCAAGTGCATTCACAAAAACCATCAAGCGGTATGATGAAACTGGCTCTCATGAGGAACGCCACAGGAAAGGAAAACCCAGAGTTACCTCTGCTGCAGAGGATATGTTCCTTAGAGTTACCAGCCTCAGAAATTGCAGCCCGAATAAATGCTTCAGAGTTCAAGTATCAGACACATCTCATTATCAACTGTTCAGAGGAGACTATGTGAATCAGGCCTTCATGGTCAAATTGCTGCAAAGAAACCACTACTAAAGGACACCAAAAATAAGAAGAGAATTGCTTGGACCAAGAAATACGAGCAATGGACATTAGACTGGTAGAAATCTGTCCTATGGTCTGATGAGTCCAAATTTGAGATTTTTGGTTCCAACCGCCGTGTCTTAGTGAGACACAGAGTAGGAGAACGTATAATCTCTGCATGTGTGGTTCCCACCGTGAAGCATGGAGGAGGAGGTGTGATGGTGTGGGGGTGCTTTGCTGGTGTCATGTTTGTCATTTATTATCATGTCTTGTCCCTGTGCTCCCCATGCTATTCGTTTCCCTCTGCTGGTCTTATTTGGTTCTTTCCCTCCTTCTATCTCTCTCCCCCTCCCTCTCTCACTCTCTCGCTCTCTCTTCTCTCTATCGTTCCGTTCCTGCTCCCAGCTGTTCCTATTCCCCTAATCATCATTTAGTCTTCCCACACCTGTTCCCGATCCTTTCCCCTGATTAGAGTCCCTATTTATTCCTTTGTGATCCGTTCCTGTCCCGTCGGTTCCTTGTATTGTATTCACCATGCTGTGATTGCGTTTCGCCCTGTCCTGTCGTGTTTTTGCTGTGATTGTGTATCGCCCTGTCCTGTCGTGTTTTTTTGCCTTCATCAGATGCTGCGTGTGAGCAGGTGTCTCTGTCGACTACGGCCTGCGCCTACCCGAAGCGACCTGCAGTCTGTGGCCGCTTCTCCAGTTATTTCCCCTCTACAAGTCTAGAGGATTTCTGTTATTCCCTGTTTGGACTTAAATAAACTCTGTTTCTGTTAAGTCGCTTTTGGGTCCTCTTTCACCTGCATGACAGAAGGAACCGACCAAGGAATGGACCCAGCGACTTCAGACGCTCGTTACACTGCCGTCGAGATCCAAGGAGCCATGCTCGGCAGACACGAGCAGGAATTGTCCGCTGCTCGCCATGCCGTGGAGAACCTGGCCGCTCAGGTTTCCGACCTCTCTGGACAGTTCCAGAGTCTACGTCTCGTGCCACCTGTTACTTCCTGGCCTGCCGAGCCTCCAGAACCTAGGGTTAATAACCCACCTTGCTACTCCGGGCAGCCCACTGAGTGCCGCTCCTTTCTCACGCAGTGTGAGATTGTGTTCTCTCTCCAACCCAACACATACTCTAGAGAGAGAGCTCGGGTTGCTTACGTCATTTCACTCCTTACTGGCCGGGCTCGAGAATGGGGCACAGCTATCTGGGAGGCAAGGGCTGATTGCTCTAACAAATTCCAGAACTTTAAAGAGGAGATGATTCGGGTTTTTGACCGTTCAGTTTTTGGTGGGGAGGCTTCTAGGGCCCTGGCTTCCTTATGCCAAGGTGAACGGTCCATAACGGATTATTCCATTGAGTTTCGCACTCTTGCTGCCTCTAGTGAGTGGAACGAGCCGGCGCTGCTCGCTCGTTTTCTGGAGGGACTCCACGCAGTGGTTAAGGATGAGATTCTCTCCCGGGAGGTTCCTTCAGATGTGGACTCTTTGATTGCTCTCGCCATCCGCATAGAACGACGGGTAGATCTTCGTCACCGGGCTCGTGGAAGAGAGCTCGCATCAACGGTGTTTCCCTGCTCCGCATCGCAACCATCTCCCTCCTCTGGCTTTGAGACTGAGCCCATGCAGCTGGGAGGGATTCGCATCTCGAATAAGGAGAGGGAACGGAGGATCACCAACCGCCTGTGCCTCTATTGCGGAGTTGCTGGACATTTTGTTAATTCATGTCCAGTAAAAGCCAGAGCTCATCTGTAAGCGGAGGGCTACAGGTGAGCGCAACTACTCAAGTCTCTCCATCAAGGTCCTGTACTACTTTGTCGGTCCACCTACGCTGGACCGGTTCGGGTGCTACATGTAGTGCCTTGATAGACTCTGGGGCTGAGGGTTGTTTCATGGACGAAGCATGGGTTCGGAAACATGACATTCCTTTCAGAGAGTTAGATAAGCCTACGCCCATGTTCGCCTTAGATGGTAGTCATCTTCCCAGTATCAGATTTGAGACACTACCTTTAACCCTCACAGTATCTGGTAACCACAGTGAGACTATTTCTTTTTGATTTTCCGTTCACCGTTTACACCTGTTGTTTTGGGTCATCCCTGGCTAGTATGTCATAATCCTTCTATTAATTGGTCTAGTAATTCTATCCTATCCTGGAACGTTTCTTGTCATATGAAGTGTTTAATGTCTGCCATCCCTCCCGTTTCTTCTGTCCCTACTTCTCAGGAGGAACCTGGCGATTTGACAGGAGTGCCGGAGGAATATCATGATCTGCGCACGGTCTTCAGTCGGTCCCGAGCCAACTCCCTTCCTCCTCACCGGTCGTATGATTGTAGTATTGATCTCCTTCCGGGGACCACTCCTCCTCGAGGTAGACTATACTCTCTGTCGGCTCCCGAACGTAAGGCTCTCGAGGATTATTTGTCTGTGTCTCTTGACGCCGGTACCATAGTGCCTTCTTCTTCTCCGGCCGGGGCGGGGTTCTTTTTGTTAAGAAGAAGGACGGTACTCTGCGCCCTGCGTGGATTATCGAGGGCTGAATGACATAACGGTTAAGAATCGTTATCCGCTTCCCCTTATGTCATCAGCCTTCGAGATTCTGCAGGGAGCCAGGTGCTTTACTAAGTTGGACCTTCGTAACGCTTACCATCTCGTGCGCATCAGAGAGGGGGACGAGTGGAAAACGGCGTTTAACACTCCGTTAGGGCATTTTGAGTACCGGGTTCTGCCGTTCGGTCTCGCCAATGCGCCAGCTGTTTTTCAGGCATTAGTTAATGATGTTCTGAGAGACATGCTGAACATTTTTGTTTTTGTCTATCTTGACGATATCCTGATTTTTTCTCCGTCACTCGAGATTCATGTTCAGCACGTTCGACGTGTTCTACAGCGCCTTTTAGAGAATTGTCTCTACGTAAAGGCTGAGAAGTGCTCTTTTCATGTCTCCTCCGTTACTTTTCTCGGTTCCGTTATTTCCGCTGAAGGCATTCAGATGGATTCCGCTAAGGTCCAAGCTGTCAGTGATTGGCCCGTTCCAAGGTCACGTGTCGAGTTGCAGCGCTTTTTTTTAGGTTTCGCTAATTTCTATCGGCGTTTCATTCGTAATTTCGGTCAAGTTGCTGCCCCTCTCACAGCTCTTACTTCTGTCAAGACGTGTTTTAAGTGGTCCGGTTCCGCCCAGGGAGCTTTTGATCTTCTAAAAGAACGTTTTACGTCCGCTCCTATCCTCGTTACTCCTGACGTCACTAGACAATTCATTGTCGAGGTTGGCGCTTCAGAGGTAGGCGTGGGAGCCATTCTATCCCAGCGCTTCCAGTCTGACGATAAGGTTCATCCTTGCGCTTATTTTTCTCATCGCCTGTCGCCATCTGAGCGCAACTATGATGTGGGTAACCGTGAACTGCTCGCCATCCGCTTAGCCCTAGGCGAATGGCGACAGTGGTTGGAGGGGGCGACCGTTCCTTTTGTCGTTTGGACAGACCATAAGAACCTTGAGTACATCCGTTCTGCCAAACGACTTAATGCCCGTCAAGCTCGTTGGGCGTTGTTTTTCGCTCGTTTCGAGTTTGTGATTTCTTACCGTCCGGGTAGCAAGAACACCAAGCCTGATGCCTTATCCCGTCTGTTTAGTTCTTCTGTGGCTTCTACTGATCCCGAGGGATTCTTCCTTATGGGCGTGTTGTCGGGTTAACAGTCTGGGGAATTGAAAGACAGGTTAAGCAAGCACTCACGCACACTGCGTCGCCGCGCGCTTGTCCTAGTAACCTCCTTTTCGTTCCTGTTTCCACTCGTCTGGCTGTTCTTCAGTGGGCTCACTCTGCCAAGTTAGCTGGTCATCCCGGTGTTCGAGGCACTCTTGCGTCTATTCGCCAGCGCTTTTGGTGGCCGACTCAGGAGCGTGACACGCGCCGTTTCGTGGCTGCTTGTTCGGACTGCGCGCAGACTAAGTCGGGTAACTCTCCTCCTGCCGGTCGTCTCAGACCGCTCCCATTCCTTCTCGACCATGGTCTCACATTGCCTTAGACTTCATTACCGGTCTGCCTTTGTCTGCGGGGAAGACTGTGATTCTGACGGTTGTCGATAGGTTCTCTAAGGCGGCACATTTCATTCCCCTCGCTAAACTTCCTTCCGCTAAGGAGACGGCACAAATCATTATTGAGAATGTATTCAGAATTCATGGCCTCCCGTTAGACGCCGTTTCAGACAGAGGCCCGCAATTCACGTCACAGTTTTGGAGGGAGTTCTGTCGTTTGATTGGTGCGTCCGTCAGTCTCTCTTCCGGGTTTCATCCCCAGTCTAACGGTCAAGCAGAGGGGCCAATCAGACGATTGGTCGCATACTACGCAGCCTTTCTTTCAGAAACCCTGCGTCTTGGGCAGAACAGCTCCCCTGGGCAGAATACGCTCACAATTCGCTTCCTTCGTCTGCTACCGGGTTATCTCCGTTTCAGAGTAGTCTGGGTTACCAGCCTCCTCTGTTCTCATCCCAGCTTGCCGAGTCCAGCGTTCCCTCCGCTCAAGCGTTTGTCCAACGTTGTGAGCGCACCTGGAGGAGGGTGAGGTCTGCACTTTGCCGTTACAGGGCACAGACGGTGAGAGCCGCCAATAAACGCAGGATTAAGAGTCCAAGGTATTGTTGCGGCCAGAGAGTGTGGCTTTCCACTCGCAACCTTCCTCTTACGACAGCTTCTCGTAAGTTGACTCCGCGGTTCATTGGTCCGTTCCGTGTCTCCCAGGTCGTCAATCCTGTCGCTGTGCGACTGCTTCTTCCGCGACATCTTCGTCGCGTCCATCCTGTCTTCCATGTCTCCTGTGTTAAGCCCTTTCTTCGCACCCCCGTTCGTCTTCCCTCCCCCTCCCGTCCTTGTCGAGAGCGCACCTATTTACAAGGTACATAAGATCATGGACATGCGTTCTCGGGGACGGGGTCACCAATACCTAGTGGATTGGGAGGGTTACGGTCCTGAGGAGAGGAGTTGGGTTCCGTCTCGGGACGTGCTGGACCGTTCACTCATCGATGATTTCCTCCGTTGCCGCCAGGATTCCTCCTCGAGTGCGCCAGGAGGCGCTCGGTGAGTGGGGGGTACTGTCATGTTTGTCATTTATTATCATGTCTTGTCCCTGTGCTCCCCATGCTATTCGTTTCCCTCTGCTGGTCTTATTTGGTTCTTTCCCTCCTTCTATCTCTCTCCCCCTCCCTCTCTCACTCTCTCGCTCTCTCTTCTCTCTATCGTTCCGTTCCTGCTCCCAGCTGTTCCTATTCCCCTAATCATCATTTAGTCTTCCCACACCTGTTCCCGATCCTTTCCCCTGATTAGAGTCCCTATTTATTCCTTTGTGATCCGTTCCTGTCCCGTCGGTTCCTTGTATTGTATTCACCATGCTGTGATTGCGTTTCGCCCTGTCCTGTCGTGTTTTTGCTGTGATTGTGTATCGCCCTGTCCTGTCGTGTTTTTTTGCCTTCATCAGATGCTGCGTGTGAGCAGGTGTCTCTGTCGACTACGGCCTGCGCCTACCCGAAAAGCGACCTGCAGTCTGTGGCCGCTTCTCCAGTTATTTCCCCTCTACAAGTCTAGAGGATTTCTGTTATTCCCTGTTTGGACTTAAATAAACTCTGTTTCTGTTAAGTCGCTTTTGGGTCCTCTTTCACCTGCATGACAGCTGGTAAAACTGTCTGTGATTTATTTAGAATTCAAGGCACACTTAACCAGCATGGCTACCACAGCCTTCTGCAGCAATATGCCATCCCGTCTGGCTTGCGCTTAGTGGGACTATCATTTGTTTTTCAACAGAACAATGACCCAACAGACCATCCAGACTGTGTAAGGGCTATTTGACCAAGAAGGAGAGTGATGGAGTGCTGCATCAGATGACCTGGCCTCCACAATCACCTGACCTCAACCCAATTGAGATGTTTTGTTGATGAGTTGGACCACAGAGTGAAGAAAAAGCAGCCAACAAGTGCTCAGCATATGTGGGAACTCCTTTGAGACTGTTGGGAAAGCATTCCAGGGGAAGCTGGTTGACAGAATGCCAAGAGTGTGCAAAGCTGTCATCAAGGCAAAGGGTGGCTACTTTGAAGAATCTCAAATATATATTGATTTGTTTAACTTTTTTTTTTGGTTTCTACATGATTCCATGTGTTTGTTCATAGTTTGGATGTCTTCAGTGTTATTCTCCAATGTAGAAAATAGTAAAAATAAATAAAAAGTAGGTCAATCAATCAACTTCAATCAAATGTATTTATAAAGTCCTTTTTACATCAGCCGATGTCACAAAGTGATGTACAGAAACCCAGCCTAAAACCCCAAACAGCAAGCAATTCAGATGTAGAAGCATGGTGGCAAGGAAAAACTCCCTAGGAAGGTTGGAACCTAGGAAGAAATCTAGAGAGGAACCAGGCTCTGAGGGGTGGCCAGTCCTCTTCTGGTTGTGCCGGGTGGAGAATATAACAGTACATGGCCAAGATGTTCAAACATTCAAAGATGACCAGCAGGGTCAGATAATACTAATCACAGTGGTTGTAGAGGGTGCCACAGGTCTGCACCTCAGGAGTAAATGTCAGTTGGCTTTTCATAGCTGATCATTCAGAGTTGGAGACACAAGTGCGGTAGAGAGTCCAAAACAGCAGGTCCGGGACAAGGTAGCACGTCCGGTGAACAGGTCAGGGTTCCATAGCCCTAGTAGTACAGTTGAAACTGGAGAGGCAGCATGTCCAGGTGGTCTGGGCAGCAAGGATTCATCAGGCCAGGTTGTCCTGAGGCATGGTCCTAGAGCTTAGGCCCTCGGGGAGAAAGAGAGAGAGAAGGAGAAAGAAAAAGAGAGAGAGAATTAGAGGCAGCATACTTAAATTCACACAGGACACAGGATAAGATAGGAGAAATACTCCAGATATAACAAACTGACCCTAGTCCCCCGATACTTAAACTATTGCAGCATAAATACTGGAGGCTGAGACAGGAGGTTGTCGGGAGTCACTGTGGCCCTGTCCGATGATACCCCCAGACAGGGCCAAACTGGCAAGATATAACCCCACCCACTTTGCCAAAGCACAGCCCCCACACCACTAGAGGGATATCTTCAACCACCAACTTACTACCCTGAGACAAGGCAGAGTATAGCCCACAAAGATCTCCCCCACCTGCACCTGCTTCCTGACTCCCAGCGTCATCGTTACAATCATTATTTGAATATGTTGGTAACCCGTTGCATAAAAGCAATAATTCGAAGCCAGTGTTTGGAGGATATATTGGCACGGTTTGCCTAACAACACCCATGCCAATATATCCACCAAACATAGGCTTCTCGGGCATTATCACTTAAATAAAAATTCCTAATTACTAGGCTATTCAAAATCAAATGTGACTGGTGAGTCATATCCCCCCAAAGGCGAAAGAAAACCTTTTTGGACCTACTGTACATCATGGGATGTCCAAACACTTGCCTTTGACTTGGCGGAGAGAATGGTAATCCAAAACGCATTAAAAAAAGAAAGGCGGTCATAGACAAGTTTTACAAAGCGGCACCCAGAATTATCCATCCGTATCCCACATACAAACAGTCTGACGTGAGCCGTGTGTGTGTGTGTGTGTGTGTGTGTGTGTGTGTGTGTGTGTGTGTGTGTGTGTGTGTGTGTGTGTGTGTGTGTGTGTGTGTGTGTGTGTGTGTGTGTGTGTGTGTGTGTGTGTGTGTGTGTGTGTGTGTGTGTGTGTGTGTGTGTTTAATCAATATTTAATCAGTTACATTCCAATGAATTTGTAAAAAAAAATCATAAATATTACACACTCTTGAAAACTGTTTGCTCTTGAATTTCATTTTAAAGACTGCTGGGATTTAAAGTCTTGCCTTATTCAAATGATAATGAGTTTATTTTAACTACACATAAGTGAAGGAGAAGTTAAAAGAAGAGAATAAGTGCGGGTGAGGTACAAAATAGGGTTAGGCAGTTGCAGGTTTAGAAGTACTACATTTATTAAAGCACCATATATAAAAGTGGGATGAAAACCAAAGTGCAAAATAATAAAGTACTCTGGAAATAGTAGGAGAGATTCCACTCAGGAAAACAAGTAACATTTACAATGACCGACAAAGACAAATGACAGAGGGAGTCTATATACAGTGATAGAGTGGGGATTGGAACCAGGTGTGTGTAATGGGGTGGCAGGTAGCGTAGTGGTTAGAGTGTTTGTCTTGTAAGATCAAATCCCTGAGCTTACAATATAGAAATATGTTGTTACGCTGCTGATCAATGCAGTTAACCCATTGCTTCTAGGCTGTCATTGAAAATAAGAATTTGTTCTTAACTGACTTACCTACTTAAATTTTAAAAAACAAATGGTGACCATCGATGGAATCCAGACTCTTTAGTACCACAGAACTTATTTAGATATAATTTAAGATTCGGTTCTGGCTCTCATTTATAATAATTATTATTTTTAAACAGAAGACATTACTTGGGATCATATTCACTCTCACAGGTGACCAAAAATAACAATTAAATTAAAAATAATAATAATGATGACGAGACAAGTTCGGGGTTGAAGAGATGATTGCCAGCAGCAATTTTGGCAGCACCTAGGAGGCCGGCAACTCCAAACGCCTGAGCTGGACAGGAGGGGGAGCCAAAGTAAAGGGCGGGGGGGGGGTCTTACCCCAAAATGTCCCTTTCCTAAAATCTGTCAACCTTGGCCATTTATTTTCATTTATAGTTTGTTTCTCTAAGCATGGGCATCATCCACACACATTTTATTTGTGTATGCAACGAGACATTGATCTTAGGAGGGGTGTCTTACCCCATGTTACCCTACCAGCAGGAAAGTGGCCTCCATTCCCTATTCCAGTGCATATGGATGATGTTTTTTTTGTCTTGCCCCTAATTTAACATATTAGCAAAGACAAGATTCAACTGAGAATAGTCTGAGGGTATGATCACTTGAAGAGAGTACAGCGTGTACAGCCTGAGGTAAGGAACAGAGTGCAAGCTTTTTTTTCTACTTTCTCAATCATCAATAGCCTATAGTCACATCATATACACTATATAGCCCATATACACTATACACAAGTATGTGGACATCCCTTCAAATTAGTGGATTATGTTATTTCAGCAACACCGTTACTGACAGGTGTTTTAAATCGAGCCATGCAATCTCCACAGACAAACATTGACAGAAGAATGGCCTTACTGAAGAGTTCAGTGACTTTCAACGTGGCACGGTCATAGGATGCCACCTTTACAACAAGTCAGTTTGTCAAATTTCTGCCCTGCTAGAGCTGCACCGGTCAACTGTAAGTGCTGCTATTGTGAAGTGGAAACGTCTAGGAGCAACAACGGCTCAGCTGCAAAGTGGTAGGCCCAATAAGCTCAAGGAATGGGACTGTCAAGTACTGAAGCACGTAGCACGTAAAAATTGTCTGTCCTCTGTTGCAATTCTCACTACAGAGTTCCAAACTGTCCCTGGAAACAACTTTGGCACCTGTCAGGAGCTTCATGAAATTGGTTTCCATGGCCAAGCAACCGCATACAAGCCTAAGATCACCATGTGCAATGCCAAGCATCGGCTGGAGTTGTGTGACGTTTGCCACCATTGGACTCTGGAGCAGTGGAAACGCGTTCTCTGGAGTGATGAATCAAGCTTACCCATCTGGTAGTTTGGGTTTGGCGGATGCCAGGAAAATGCTACCTGCCTGAATGCATAGTGCCAACTGTAAAGTAATCTTCCTTTTCACTGTGCTCATCACCCTCTGTCTTGTGTAACCATTTAATAAGCTAAATCAGTGCAACAATGTTATCATCACTTGCCAGTGATGCACTCTCTCCGCAACTTTCCCCGACAGTTCATTTAGCCTAGGCCTATTTTTCATTCAGCAATTAGCAAGAGCAAGCCTGCTTCTCTCCATGAAAAGCCTATTAGGCCAAGTATAAAAAATATAAATAAATCTCCTGAAGCTTTTGTAGCTTATAGCGAGCGTTTCCTGGGATTTCACAAGAAGAGGAATAGACGAGCTTGTGTCCGTATCACAGGAATAGCTGGAAGAGAGAGGCTAGAGTTGTGTAGCTGAAAAAGCTAAATCTTATCTAGATATTAGGCCACTCATTAGCTAAATATTAGGGCTATAAATATTTCCCTGTCAAAGTGCAAGAAAAAAAGGTTTACAGATTATGAAATGGCAGAACTGTGGGTTCCTGCATGCTGCACTCTGCAAAAGTCGGGCACTGTAAACTGCAGTAATGTAGGCTAAAAACATGTGTCTGTTCTTGTATTTTATTAGGATCCCCATTAGCTGTGGCAATTGCAGCAGCTACTCTTCCTGGAGTTCACACAAAACATGAAACATGACATAATACAGAACATTAACAGACAAGAACAGCTTAAGGACAGAACTGCATGCATTTAAAACTTCACCCAGCTGGTGGGGTTTGACTATGCAAACAATTCAATTTACAACACATGAATGTTTCTTCTAAAAACAAAAAGCGATGCAGTCAGTCTCTTCTTTACTTTCCGCCAAGAGAGACAGTCATGCATAGTAGGTTATTGATGTTAGCCATCTGATTACAGTAAAGAACAAGACAATAACCGATTAAACTCCCTGTTTTGAATGCTTCATGCAGAAATAACTACATAAAGTCTAATCAAATTGTGGTTATCACATGCGCCGAATCCAATTTGTGTAGACTTTACCATGAAATAATTGTTTATGAACCCTTCCTAACAATGCAGAGTTTAAAAATAAGAATAAATTACTCACACAAGAGGATTAACATGAAATGCACAAGAATGAAGCTATACACAAGGATAACCATACAGCCTTGGCCTGATTATGCAACCATTTGGATCAGTTAGTTTATTCTCGACAGTTCACAAGGTCCAGAAAGGTACATTAGCAGGCTACTTATATGGTGTATTTTGATCACACCATCTCTCTCTCTCCCAGGCTGGAATTCAACAGTCATATGGTGTATTTTGATCACACCATCTCTCTCTCTCTCCCAGGCTGGAATTCAACAGTCATATGGTGTATTTTGATCACACCATCTCTCTCTCTCTCCCAGGCTGGAATTCAACAGTCATATGGTGTATTTTGATCACACCATCTCTCTCTCTCCCAGGCTGGAATTCAACAGTCATATGGTGTATTTTGATCACACCATCTCTCTCTCTCTCCCAGGCTGGAATTCAACAGTCATATGGTGTATTTTGATCACACCATCTCTCTCTCTCCCAGGCTGGAATTCAACAGTCATATGGTGTATTTTGATCACACGATCTCTCTCTCTCCCCAGGCTGGAATTCAACAGTCATATGGTGTATTTTGATCACACCATCTCTCTCTCTCCCCAGGCTGGAATTCAACAGTCATATGGTGTATTTTGATCACACCATCTCTCTCTCTCTCCCAGGCTGGAATTCAACAGTCATATGGTGTATTTTGATCACACCATCTCTCTCTCTCCCAGGCTGGAATTCAACAGTCATATGGTGTATTTTGATCACACCATCTCTCTCTCTCTCCCAGGCTGGAATTCAACAGTCATATGGTGTATTTTGATCACACGATCTCTCTCTCTCTCCCAGGCTGGAATTCAACAGTCATATGGTGTATTTTGATCACACCATCTCTCTCTCTCTCCCAGGCTGGAATTCAACAGTCATATGGTGTATTTTGATCACACCATCTCTCTCTCTCTCCCAGGCTGGAATTCAACAGTCATATGGTGTATTTTGATCACACCATCTCTCTCTCTCCCAGGCTGGAATTCAACAGTCATATGGTGTATTTTGATCACACCATCTCTCTCTCTCTCCCAGGCTGGAATTCAACAGTCATATGGTGTATTTTGATCACACCATCTCTCTCTCTCTCCCAGGCTGGAATTCAACAGTCATATGGTGTATTTTGATCACACCATCTCTCTCTCTCCCAGGCTGGAATTCAACAGTCATATGGTGTATTTTGATCACACCATCTCTCTCTCTCTCCAGGCTGGAATTCAACAGTCATATGGTGTATTTTGATCACACCATCTCTCTCTCCCAGGCTGGAATTCAACAGTCATATGGTGTATTTTGATCACACCATCTCTCTCTCTCCCAGGCTGGAATTCAACAGTCATATGGTGTATTTTGATCACACGATCTCTCTCTCTCTCCCAGGCTGGAATTCAACAGTCATATGGTGTATTTTGATCACACCATCTCTCTCTCTCCCAGGCTGGAATTCAACAGTCATATGGTGTATTTTGATCACACCATCTCTCTCTCTCTCCCAGGCTGGAATTCAACAGT
Organism: Oncorhynchus gorbuscha; assembly: GCF_021184085.1. Lineage (NCBI taxonomy): Eukaryota > Metazoa > Chordata > Actinopteri > Salmoniformes > Salmonidae > Oncorhynchus > Oncorhynchus gorbuscha. Next base: position 32,615,672 of record NC_060175.1, on the reverse strand, counting down.
CATATGGTGTATTTTGATCACACCATCTCTCTCTCTCCCAGGCTGGAATTCAACAGTCATATGGTGTATTTTGATCACACCATCTCTCTCTCTCCCAGGCTGGAATTCAACAGTCATATGGTGTATTTTGATCACACCATCTCTCTCTCTCCCAGTCTGGAATTCAACAGTCATATGGTGTATTTTGATCTCACCCTCTCTCTCTCTCCCAGGCTGGAATTCAACAGTCTTATGGTGTATTTTGATCACACCATCTCTCTCTCTCTCCCAGGCTGGAATTCAACAGTCATATGGTGTATTTTGATCACACCATCTCTCTCTCTCTCCCAGGCTGGAATTCAACAGTCATATGGTGTATTTTGATCACACCATCTCTCTCCCTCCCAGGCTGGAATTCAACAGTCATATGGTGTATTTTGATCACACCATCTCTCTCTCTCCCAGGCTGGAATTCAACAGTCATATGGTGTATTTTGATCACACCATCTCTCTCTCTCCCAGGCTGGAATTCAACAGTCATATGGTGTATTTTGATCACACCATCTCTCTCTCTCCCAGGCTGGAATTCAACAGTCATATGGTGTATTTTGATCACACCATCTCTCTCTCTCCCAGGCTGGAATTCAACAGTCATATGGTGTATTTTGATCACACCATCTCTCTCTCTCTGTCGCTATTGCCAGTTGCATTGCATGAACCAATGGTAGCATGCCACATCAATGTCTGTGCAGTCCTGCATCAGATTGCTATGTCATATCTGTGCAGTCCTGCATCAGATTGCTATGTCATATCTGTGCAGTCGGGCATCAGATTGCTATGTCATATCTGTGCAGTCGGGCATCAGATTGCTATGTCATATCTGTGCAGTCCGGCATCAGATTGCTATGTCATATCTGTGCAGTCGGGCATCAGATTGCTATGTCATATCTGTGCAGTCGGGCATCAGATTGCTATGTCATATCTGTGCAGTCGGGCATCAGATTGCCATGTCATATCTGTGCAGTCCTGCATCAGATTGCTATGTCATATCTGTGCAGTCGGGCATCAGATTGCTATGTCATATCTGTGCAGTCGGGCATCAGATTGCCATGTCATATCTGTGCAGCCTGGCATCAGATTGCTATGTCATATCTGTGCAGTCGGGCATCAGATTGCCATGTCATATCTGTGCAGTCCGGCATCAGATTGCTATGTCATATCTGTGCAGTCCGGCATCAGATTGCCATGTCATACCATGTATTTAGCTTACAGAATATGTTAAATAACTATCCAGGCGTTGTTAGATCTGGCATGCATCTACTCTGCAATGTAGTCATGCAGGAATTCACCAAAAGTGATTGAAGGGATGAAAGCTTGGTCGAGTTCCTTCCCGACTACTCTGCAGGTGATGCATTGCATCAATCAATGGTTGCGTGCCATGTCATCAACTGTGCAGTAGAGCATCAGATTGCTATAGCATATGATGTGGTTACTGAGGTGTTAAATACCTATCCAGACGTAAGATCTGGCATGTGTCTGCAATGTAGTCAGGCAGGAACTCAACCGTTGACTTGCCAGCCATTGCCATGTTTTTTTATTTTATTTGAGCAGGAAGCCCACAGCCTGCTAAGTAGGGAATTTATCAACAGCCAATCCAGCACAGTCTGGAAGCTATAGCAAGCCTTGATTGGTCAATGTACTGCCATATTGCCAATAATTTCATCTTTCTCAAATTGTTTGCTATGCTCTGTTCGCCACTCTGTTCACCGAGGTCAACCACAGAGCTCATCTGCCTTGCTAATTTCACTGCGAGCCTCTTTCCTTCCATTGAAAATGATGGCTTCTGTCATTTTGACATCATCTAGTAGATATTTGTTGAGTGTTGAGGTGCGCGGTAGCTGCCCATGTTGCTGAATTGTTGTTTCCTGTGTGACTGTTTACTGGCACAACTTGGGTTTAGATATGACATCTGCTTTACCAGCCCTTCCAATTAGTTAGCATCCAACAGCACCTCACTCTCAGTGTTTCATTTAATAACATTTGCTCTGTTGATAACAGAATGGCTAGTTATTATAGACTAAGGAAAGTTGGGCAGTTGCCACCATTTCAGCCATATGATAGTATAGGCATCTGGTTATGAACTTGGACAATGTTCAACAAAGGTAGACTAATAAATGATATTATTTTGTTTCTTGATAAAACCATGGTAACTTCACTACCTTGAGTTTAAGGACATAGTTGTTGCTGCCATTCTTTATCTCCCCAATATATTGTTGTTGGACGATGACTCTTCACTGAGTCTCACAGTACCCCAGGAACGAGTATGGTGGTCTGGACTGACTGCTTTAAAAATAATGTTAGTGACCAGATGGAAGCCGCCACATAAGCTCAGTATAACTCGATGGCAACAACACTTCCTTGAAGTTCTTTCACTAAGAGCTCCTCACAGCTCGTGTGAACAGCACAAAGGAACCAACAGTAGATACATTCAACGGAGCAGTCGAAATGGTCAGAAGCTTATTATGAGTTCATGTAATGTAATCATGTTTGAATTTATCAATTGTATTTTGAATATATGTAGGCCTATAGAATATCGATGTATGCAGGCTGATTCTATTCATGCCTTGATCCAACAAACAATTTTACAAACATAAGATGAGGAATGGGTCACACCTACTGACAAGGGGGAGGGAAAGGGGAGATGGGACAGACTGGACAAATGTGTTTCATTTCTATACATATGTACTTTTTGAATGTTATTGCCTGTCTGGGATCTGAACTCACAAAAACAACAACAAATAATAATCAAAAGTTGGTCACAAAAAAAACAACAGTTTTGTCATCCACTAAAACAAACCCAGATATCAACCATTTTAACTTTTGGATAACACATTATATGATAGTTTTCTTGACTATTAGTTGAATAACTTTGTTCTATTTTGTGCAATCATGTTGCTTGCGATACTGCAGTAACTGGGCCGTTTTCAAACCAAAGGCATTTACCGACACTCCCTAACAATTTGCTGAGAGTCATCAATTATGCAGGGTACCCGCACGCACTGGGAAGGGAGATAGCAGCAACAATATGGCGTCAGCCGCAGTTTCTCCCGAATATTTTGGACATCTGCAGTTCAGTGCCGGCTGTCTGGATTTCTGTTAATGCGGGAAAAGTAAGTAGATATTATGTTGTCTTGTCCTGCGGGGTTTTGGCGGAGGATGGATCATGCTACTTCCCTGTCTACAACCTGCATCCCCAATGCCGCAGAGCGGTCCCCCTCTCAGAATCCTTTATTCTGACTATTGTGGATAGCGCTCCTTGCCAAAGCTTGTGCAAATATGCATGGAAAACCTCAATTACATGTAGGGATGACATTCTTAGCTGAAAAATATAAGCTTATACTGCGAAAAGTGATGGAGAGTGTTACGCAGGTAAATCGGGGTGTTGGCCTGCCTCTGAACGGAATGACATTCTATGTGTCAAAATGTGAAACATACGCATACGGTGGGATGGGGAAGTGGGAGCACGTCAAACTTCAGTGCGTGTTAGCGCTGACATCGACATACATGCAGCCATACAAGGTAGCGGTATGAGCTTTGAGTCAACTTCTATTCTCGATACCCTAATCCTTTGTAAGACAATTTAACTGTAACTGTGATAGTGTTACCTCATGCACACCACCTCCACTCCATCACCCCTCCCCTTGCAATTTTGAGGCTATATTACTTGATATAGGCATGCCTCAGGTTTGGCAGTTGAAGTGGACCGCGGCACCCCCTCCTCATCTCTTTACAGCTCCCATCTCCAAATGGAGGTGGATAACAAATGTCCACGATGGTGTTATAACCCTTCCGTGTTAATGTTGGGAGCCTTATGGCTCACCTAGGCAGCCTTTTCGGGTGTGGTGCTATACAATACGGTCGTCAATGGTTTCTGGGGAGCTTACCAAAAACATTATCAAGAAAATCTATAACGATTTATACCATTTACTTCGAATGGTGGAGCTGAGATTGTTTTGGAGCAACACAGTTAAATGAAT